>NC_058023.1:14112463-14222463 GCF_019176455.1 Solea senegalensis | reverse complement strand
TATTTTAAGCCATTAAACAGAAATGTGAAGCCTGTGTACTAGACTTGTTTATCAAATGAGAAGAAAAGGTTTTCATATCACAGGGCTTTGTTTCTTTCTCCTGACAGAAATGGAGTAATAACAGAGAAGAGGACACAAATTGAGCAGGCTTTTCCGATCCAGCACAATTATTTATTCCCTTTTTTCATACTTCCGTGTAAGATTTTTGACTTGTGATGTGTCATTTGTTGTCACTTGAGTAAAATAAGCAGAATAGGTTAACAGAGATAAAATATCAATACTATTAGTTTCCATGTTTGACAAAACGGTTACTGTACAAAATTTTCAGAGATTAAAATATGTATTTAAGTTTTGGAGGAATATTTCCACAATTTGAGAAAAGGACTTTCTTGCTTAGATAAGATCAAATAATCTCACATCTCTAGTATAGCCTTGCTGGTGCTAATAAACTAATTATTAGCCATATATGATATTACCCTATATTTGCAAAGTAATCTGTTGCCTGCAGTTAACACAACAGAAGCACAATCAGTATTGTATTTAAAACAGTCATGTCTGTGTTAAAGTGGAGTTACTGTGTGCTTACTGTGTACAAAGTTGCAGATTCAGGTAAAAATAGCATCGTTTTTACTGACGATCATGGATTGAGAGCATCAAAAAAAGGAAGGCAAATGATGAAGACACACAAGGAATTTCAAACAATCTTGTCTAGATGTGCACGCTTCTGGCATTTTGATATACTTTCTCTTTGTCCTTCATGTAGTGAGCAACTTTCTGAATTATGCATTTGTCTCAAATAATATGCAAGTGTGTATCATTAGTTTAAGTTTTCTTAACTTTTATTTTCTCTTTGCATTTAAAGGATCTGGTACAAAAAAAACTGTGCAGGAAAAAATGTAAAACAATTATGAGAAATGATCACACACAATTTGAATAATAATGTCATTGTGACAAAGAATAGATAATGTTATGTCATATATTAAGTATTTACGTAGTAACAGTTGAAAACATACCTTAACCTTAGACAATATATATACACACACATGCATATATACTGTATATGATGTGTCTGCATGAGTTGAGATCAGTATGGTCTGTTGTTATAGGTATGATATTAAGTGTAATGCCTCTTCCAGATGGCTCTCCTCAATTGAGCTGTTCTTCTACAACACCCTGAAGAAAACTGAGTGGTTACTGCTGACAGTTGTGTATATTTTGAGTGTGTTGATGCATCCTTCAGAGGTAATCATAGGAGTGTGTCCATTATTTGTAAAATTAAAACCCTGCTGTGTTTGAAATCACATGAATAGGTTAATTGGTATTCTCAAATACGAAAGAAAGGTCAAGTTAAGCATTGACCTACCTTATGCTGGATGTCTGTGTGTGAATTTTCTTTTCCCAATCATTAAAAAATGGTTTCATAAAAAGGAGTAAAAATGCAGCAGAAAAGACAATTATTTCAATGTGCTTGACTGAAATATATCAAAAGCTTATATGGTGATCAATAGATGACGAGACAATTTCCCAATACTTTTGTCACATATGAGATACGAAGGATGGATTTGTGCTGCTTGGGATAACACTTGCATGTCCAAGCACTCCTTAACAACCGGCCATAGAAAGTGAAGTGAAAATGAAGCGCTAAAACCCCCCAGGGGGGCAGGCTGTCGTGCTGTGAACAGCGTGACTGACAGTATGACCAATAGATTCTTTTCAGTTTTTAAATCTTTCACAGTATTGATGATAAACTGGATTTAATTCACTGTGTGGTTCCTGCCTGATTAAATTGCCCTTTTATTCTTACAGGGGTCATTGATGAGAATTAAACGAGTTGATTGCTATGGAGGTCAAACTTTAAGGACTTCAGTGTATGATTTAAATTGAGAAGGCTCTCTGCTTTTCTTTTAAATGCCTTCACCTTGGAAAATTACTATGGAGGCCCAAAGTGAACAATATGAAATACTTTTGTGAGAATAGTTTGTGTCAATATTTACATGAACCAATGAAATGAAATTTCAATATTTTTTTGTTTTGTGTGTTTATTTGAATATGTTTTATTTGATTAGACACTGGGTTTATTAATCTTTCACCTCATCACATTTCAAGCCAATCACATTATCTTAAAAAGGTCAAAATAGTTAAATCACATGATTCCATAAATCTTTAAAATGATACTTATCATGGAGTATTCAGCAAAGGTTACTCTGCTTCAGGTGCTTAAAATGGCTATTCCATATCAGATAACGTGCAACATGTAGATATTACTCAACATAATGAATATGAGCAGAGATTAAGTGTGTACATTTCATCATAGTCAGGATCATTATCATAGTGGAAGCATGTGACGGTTGAATTTCGGAATGCTACACATCTCTTTGACATAACTAAATCAGCCAATACTTTTATCTTGTGAACTATCACCTTTCAGGTTGCCTCATTACATGCCTTGATCTTTTATGCAGTCGTGTGAAAACAGAAACCTTGCAGTGCTTTGATCTCTGGCACAAAAGCTTCCCATAAGCTGACAGTGTTTCAAGGTGGAATAGACCAGGTTAGACTAAAATATTGTTTGATACTATGGTGCATTATTGACCATGAAACAAAAGGCAAAATATTGACCTCATAAAATATTTAAGGCGAGTATGACAAAGTGTGTAGATCAGCAAGGGTGTCCAAAATGTGTGTGGTGACATTTTATCCAAGTCGAGGCCACCGGGGAAGTGCATTATCACTCGTAGGTAGTGTAACATTACCACTGGAGTGCCACTATTTTAGAACACATCAATGTAATGGGTCAACTGCATTGAAAATCAAAAATCAATTTCTTTTAATTATAGAATTAGATATCCGTTGCTATAGGAGGCTTCGTCTGAATGTGGAGCTTGCAGATATTTGCTCCCTCTTCGTCTCAGTTACTCAGACTTCTGTTAGAACAGTTAAACTGTAGCTCAAACAGACCTCCGTGTGGGAATTACAGACTCCTCAGTGAATTCAAAAGCACTGCCTTCATTTATACCAACAAAGCACAGAACGCGATGATTCATTCCCTTGTTTTTTTTTCCCACTCTTGTTGGACACATTTTAGGTGATAAGCAGCTCTGCCTCTCCATACACCCATATGGCCATCCAAACATGCTGTGGAGTGGAACATTTAATGAAAACATCCATTTATTTAACAGCCAGTTTTCAAGTACCTATTTTTAGAAAGTTCCCTGTGCAATGTATGAAATTGATCATATTTAACTCTGTTTTTTCTTGTAATATGCAACATATTTTGTTCTAATTTTAGCTTGTGTTGTCTATTGGCTGCTGACTTGACATAGGTCACACAGGTGTTTATAATCAAGGCTGCTATTAAGCATGCAGTGTTTAATTATCATGTTGGTTTTTATTGGCTGTCATTTGGGCTCCCACTGAGAAAAGGACTATCTAGGAATGTCATGTAAATCAAGGCAAATTGCAGAGTGTTTTCCTTTTTAAAGCAGCTGCAGATTTTTGGCAACAAAGAGAATGCACATGGCTATTGTGTTTATATTCAAAGCCCTAGACTGCTGAGGACATCAGAGGATGCAGCAGATTATTCCTTTTCAATTTGCTCAGCAGATTCCTATGTGGTGGTGACATAATCTAATTAATTCTCTCTCCAAGGCAACACATTAAGTAATGTATTGAGCTTCAGACAACAACAAAAAAAACTTTATGGCCCACATGTGACCTTCTAGACAGTAAAACTAATGACCTGCAGCTAGGAGCTGCAGTTTGTCATGACATAATCAGCTTAGCCACACTTTAATTTAGTAAAATATTGAAAGCAATATGAGGTGAAGCACCTTCTCTTGCTCCACCAAGAAATAAAAGGTCCATTTATGCAATTATATGTCCCTTACCATAATGTTAGCTATATCCAAAACAAGTGGAGGACAAATCTTTCTTTATGGATGTGCTGCACAATGTGGATCCCAGCATGAGCTCATCTCCATTTTTTAATTTTGTATGTGACTGTACTACATCGCATATCATATGGTATTACATTAATTCATTCTTTCAACAGTGCAGTGCTCCAGATTCAGAAGCATGCACAGTACTTGTTTAGCCTCTTCCTTCTACATTCTGTTTGAATATGCATGCAGAGGAAGAGCACTTGTTCTCCCAAGGATATTTTGTGTACTGTGAGAATTTGGATCAAAACAGAACTGGCTTAAACTGGATGACACTCTAAAAGGATTTAACCTCTTTTTTTTCCTTGATCTAAATTGATGTGTTGTGAAAGAAAGTGACTATTTAAAAACTTTTACATACAGTAAGTTTGCTGCAATGGTGCAACCATAGGAGAAGGAACACCTCAAAGAATGTGAACTGAATCTGAAACTAATTTGCAACAAATATATAAAATAACCAGTTTGTTTCGCTGTCGGCTGAAACCATCCTTGGATAACGCGTAAAGCAAAGTGAACATAATGGATTGAACATTTCTCATTTGTGTTATATTTCTAGAGCACTGAGTGGGGAAATTAATGGTCCCTCAATAGCAAGCGTAGAAATGCCATTGAGCAAGGTACTCAGTCCCCCGGCTGTTCCAGCAGAACTGCACAGTGTCCATCATTAGAGCTCTGTGGTTCAATCAAGCACCTCCTAAGTGCAAATTGTGCATAGCTGTGTGACCCTGTCATACTGAAACCAGCTTTCATGCCCCTCAGTCTTGGAGTGCATTTCTTAAAAAAGAAATCTTTTTTTATATGTTTTCTTTTTAGTAGATCACCTTGTGCATATTTCATATGGTGAGGTTTACCTTTAGTTTAGGTCAAAAGGTCAAGATGACAATCCACAGGCTTTTGCAAATGATTTTTACAATTGTCCAAAACAGTGATGAATTGCTTACATCAGGATGCTGCAAGTCATGTGAAAGTGTAACAGGTTTTTAGTTTAACATCAAATAACCATGCATGTTTTCTCAGCCACAGCAACACAGTCACAGACACAAAAACTACACAAAAAATGTGTAACAGCGTAATTAAAACAAATAAAATGACTATTCTAATTGTTTAAAAAAAGTTAATCATTCTTCCATAGAGCAGTTCACGTAAGCGTACCAGCTTGTCCAGTTCCGTGAATCTAGTTCTGGGTTTGGAACACAACTGAAATTAAAACAATGTTTGAAACTTAAGAACTTGCTAACTTTCCTTTAGACAGTGTTGTGCATGTCCGTCAATCAATCTGGCGCTGTTGATCACCACTGCTCTGCTGTCGCTGCCTCGGGACGCACCCAGGAAAGGCAGAGCTCAGACACCCTCACAAATCCCTTATGGATCAACCACATTTGAGTACAAATTATTACTTTTCTTCACCCTGAGGATAGCGAGCATTGACGCAGCAGAAGTCTTGAAGATCTGCTTCTCCAGGACCAGCAGAGGGGAACAGATGCATGGGGCTGTGGGCGAAGAGCCAGTCTGCAGTGATCATGCAATAGGTGTGCGACAGCAGCGAGTGGAACATCAAACTAGAATGCCTAATGAGATCGCTTATGTGACAATTAGGAACTTGTGTTTGTTTTGACAGTTTGTGACAAGACTGGTAAACACACCCACTCCAAGGAGTTCAATATTGTCCATCACCACAGTGGTACACCGTAAACATCATCATAATCAAATAAGCTCATATCACGCAAAGAATCATAAATACAATAAAAAAACAAAAAACAATAGCATACTTGTGACAAAGTGAATATTTGGATGGTTAGTTACATGTTTTTACACTCTGCCCCACACCTAAATGAGACAATATGCCAGTTATCTTTGCTTTCAAATGCATCCCATATAAACCCTCACAAAAATGACTCGCATCAGTTTTCTTACTCAAACTGCTCGGCTGAGATAAGAAAATATTTTAATCAGTTGACTATTGGGCCACACGGTGGTGTAGTGGTTAGCACTCTCGCCTTGCAGCGAGAAGACCCGGGTTCGAGCCCCGGTTGGAACAAGGGCCTTTCTGCATGGAGTTTGCATGTTCTCCCCGTGTGTGCGTGGGTTCTCTCCGGGGTCTCCGGCTTCCTCCCACAGTCCAAAAACATGCAATGTGGGGATTAGGTGAATTGGACACTCTAAATTGGCCCTAGGAGTGAGTGTGAGAGTGAATGGTTGTTTGTCTCTATCTGTGTGTGGCCCTGCGATGGACTGGCGAACTGGCCAGGGTGTACCCCGCCTATCGCCCGATGTAGCTGAGATTGGCACAGCACCCCCCGCGACCCTCTGGTGGAGGATAAAGCGGTTAGATGATGACTGACTGACTGACAGTTGACTATTCGTTGGAAGCTGAATGTCTGACTTTGACATTTTCGCCTTTAAGATCAAAGTTAGACATTTGTTCCCCTAACCTTTCATCACAGCTTCTTCCCAGAGATGCTACGAAAACTCTTGTTTTTTTTGTGAATCATTAGATGTTTTTTTTTCAGTGGCTATTTGGTTACGAAGTCTTTTTATTTTTGTGTTCCCAAATTTCACTGCTAGCCCTGCATCTTCTCCCTTTTGCAAGAACATTGAAGTAGACGTGTTTGAAAGAAAACTCTGCAGCGTCTGGATGCACGTGAAACCAAAGTTTTAGCACAGTACAATATTTACAATCAGAATCCGAACTGTAATCTTAAAGCAGGGTCAACAAATATACATCACAGGCGCTTGAAACACAGGAGGGGTGTGGCGCCATCACTCACTCACTCTGTCAGGGACAGACTGTCCTCCAACCAGAAAGAAAAATAAATTTTCAGTGATTCTCAGAAAAGAACAGAGCCATAAGAGCCAGCTCTCTGAGAGCAGTGATACCCATCATCACTGACTAAAACCTCTCACCACTTCCCCCTGAGGCCTTCTTTATACCTGTGATCATACATAGCCGGTGATCCAATCAAAAGAGGACTGTCAGTTCAAGTTCTCCACATGCTATCTGTTCACTTCCCTGCTCCACATGCAAATAAACATGTTCGTCATTGCTGTTTGCAATGAACAAATGTTGTTTTTATCCAGTCCCACAGCTGCAGATGGCTCTATTGTCAGTGGCTTTGTGAGAAAAACAGAGACTGGGGTAAGGCTTTACTGAGGAGGAGGAGGAGGAGATGAAGATGGTGAGAGAAACTGTGATTGAGAGCTTTGAGCTGTGATTGACAACTCCAGATGTGGGATAACTGATTCATTCATGATTAAGTGTGTCCTTAATGTATCTTAGGTGCATTCACACCTTTGCCTAAACCAAATTAACATTACACAACTTTGAGGGCATGAGAATAGCTGTGCATTCCATACAACCCAAGGGTGCTGTCTTGTGATTGGGAGTCATTGTAGTTGCTCACAAAAAACACATGGTCATTCATAAATGTGGAGAGTGACATTTGGGATGATGCAAACGTAAGCTTAACATGTACTGTGCAGTACTGTCTGTGATCTCACTTACATGTTTTGATCTTTTTCCTTCCCCCTCTTCTCTCTGAACTGCTATCCTGTCCTGTCTCTGACTGGCTGGAGTGGCTGAATCTCATCTCTAGTGTGCTGGAAATTTGATTCAGGGGGGCAATTAGCTGGTCTCCACGGGTCTTGTTTTTGAATATTTTACAGTTGGGTATATCCAACTGCCAGCTATGTGATAATTAATTAGAAATGTGTAAGGTGAACTGGGCCTTAGAAGTATCCATTTCTGATCAGGTTGCCCACATTAGTAGTGACATTGGCCAGACAGACAGAGAAAGGTCATTTGAACTTAAACTAACTTAAACTTGAATGTTCACAAGCTGCCCTAAATTAACAGCATTGGTAATTATCCAAATAATTTTATATATCTGTAATGCAGCAAGAAGACCAAAACAAAAAACATGCAATATGGGATTCGGTAAATTGGACACTCTAAATTGACCATAGGTGTGAGAGTGAGTGGTTGAATCGTTGTTTGTCTCTATATGTGGCCCTGCAATGGACTGGCGGAATGTCCAGGGTATACCCCGCCTATCACCTATCAATATAATCATTATTGTTATCCATGAATTATCCAAATGTACTGTTCTACAAAAATAAAATAGTAAAGCACATTTCATAAGATATCACATTAGTTATTTACTTGCATTCCTAAAATAGAGAAATTTGTTTTCATGGTTGAATGTTATGCTTGATTAAGTTTGACTTCTCAGAGAAGCCCAGTGAGCCCACCTCAAATTAGGTGATTAAAGGCGATTTCAGTTTTTTATTTGCACAACAAAAACATTTGTAGTTTTTCATATATCTATATCTATATATGTATGTATGTATGTGTGTGTATATATGTATATATGTGTATATATATATATATATATATATATATATATATATATATATATATATATATATATATATATATATATATATATATATATATATATATATATATATATATATATATATATATATACATACATGGCCATTCTTGGTGAACAAACAACCAAGACCTGGGTTTCTTTCCTGTCTGAGCGTATGACATCAGATGAGTTTGTTATTAAAGAATCCATCCAGTATTTACTGATTAAAGAAAAGGGACATTAAAGGCTCTGTGACCTATAGGCCTAACTACCTACCCCCAAGTATTACCATTCCTGTTTTACTTTTTTGAAGAGGCACCTTCAAGAGAATGAGCCACTCTATCTATTCACATTAAGAGCGGATGTCCGAGACATCTGTTTACTATCTGTTTGTCAATAACTGTTAGAAATTCAGAAATTTCTGATCATCGTCATCTCCTGTGTCTTTGTTCTATGGGTAAATGTGCCTGGAATGCTTCAAAGGCATGTTAATTAAGCCCTGTGTGAAGATGCCAGGAGACCAATTACACTTGCGAGCTGCACTTCAGCTTTCTAATTTCCCAGAATCCTGCTGCTCAAACATGGTTATAGCCCAGATTTCCTCTCCACGCCGATGAAATAGTTGACCTTGACAAATAGTAGAATGCAGAGAAGAATTGGTAACATAAATACAGCATTGGGAGCATTTCAACTTCTCTGCAGCACTTCTGGAAAGCATCAGTATCCACTGTGTTTGAGCTGTACTGGTGTGGAGTTTTAAGCAAAGATAGAGAAGCTCTATGATGCTCACAACTTGTATCAATGTGGCTGTAGATTGAATATGTGGCCCACTGGTGATAGGAAACTCTTTTTAATATTTGTTTACATTGATTTAATGTTAGAGATAATACTTAATATACAGTACTTCACTGTCCAGGTGTGTGGACTGTGAAACCTGAAATGGGAAGTGTTTTACTTATTTACAGTCCAGTTGATAAATAACATCTTTATTTTCTGACGCATATATTTATCTGGAGATACATATGTCTCTACATAAAGCTGGACACAGGCTGTCTCTCTGAACTTGTGAAACAATTTTGTTTTATAGGTTTTTTCTTTATAGTACAGTTCCTTTGTAAATGTGATACTGTGAAAAGAAAATATCCATTCTAAAAATATAGTAATATCTGATTCCAGCTCTTTATCACACAATTGCTTTAAGCATGTGATATGATAATTTTTGGGTATGAGATGTGTTGTTTCTTTGACTTTTAACACAAGTAATCAGCTTGATTCCTTGTATTATTAATTTTTTGTTCTACCGACGCAATGTCAATTGGTGAAACTGAAGTTCACAGATGTTGCGCTGTCTTGTTGTAGTCAATACAATGACAGTAACACATTCAATCACCTGCAACCAGGCACCTACAGGATGATACTAGCCATCAATCACACTGCTGTCCACTGTAACAGACAGAGTATTGCTGCAATGCTAGTTACGCCACGATGTGGTGCCTTCTTTTGTTGTGCTGTGTCGTGCAGTAGAGTGTCACTGTGTGACGAGTTGTTGTAGGTTTTGGTTTCCCAGTGCTCTGTTGTTTGTGTGAGAGCAGTACATATAGCTGGCTTTGTATGGTCGAATTTAAATTCTGTTAAATAGAAATGCAGCATGGAAATCCCTCCACTCTGTCGTCTGTCTGTGCTATACTGGAGCTCTGCTAACGGCTGCTATGGCTAAGCCTCACCACCTGCATCAACTACACGTTGCACCCACTCATATGTGCCATTCTTTATCATTTATTATGTTCTAAAAATTAAAATTGACAACATGTGCTGGTGAAGAAGACCAGAAACTAGCAGTTTAGATGATTAACTTCTCATGGAAATTGAGAGAATTTGGCTCATTTTCCCATAGGCCTTAGGTCTTTTTGCAAACAGCGGAGCCGCCCCCTGGTGGTCGGCTGCTACTCCCTGAGCTTCACTTTTCAATGCGATACTTCCTACAATCTAATGATATGACACGTATCACAGTACAGATACCACGATATGATGTATATTGTGATAGTTATTTTGAATAATGGCCATGCCCACAGAATTTACAACAGCAGCTTTATTAACCTTTAACAGCAAGGGCAATGGACGAGTTTGAGATGCTGCATCATATATCTGTTGACCTCTGCTGCCTCTCACTGACTTTATTACACACTGCACCTCTGTTGATTATGTCGCAAGACTACCATCACATACATTTACTGCTGTATCGATTTAGTAACATCTGAATCTATATACTCATCGGCATAGTGTAATTTACGATATTCGCTGCCTGATCATTTATTTTTCTAAATGTGACAAGATGATGATAAATCTATGACGATATTTTGTCTCATGTCTCAATATTGATATACCGGTACGTTGCCCAGCACTATGCCCAAGGTCATTTAAATCATCAAGCACCATTACTCTGCCATTCAAGATTCAAGAGGCAAAAAGCCAGACGTCCTTCAGAGGAGTTTGATGAGAACAGATGAGCTCTTCCGTGCCTCCAGCTGTTTTCCATTCAGAGTCGAGGAATCTTTCACCAGTGGAAGTTGCATCTCAGTTGAGCTTACAGAGGCCGCAGTCTTGATCCTAAGCTTCATCCCTCCATCCATTTCCCACAAGATTGATATGTCCCCTATATGTTGTAAGAAGTCCCAGCATGCCAACCAACCAGTGAGGGCCTGTCTGTGCTTGGCTGGCAGTGTCTTTCTTCACAGCATGACTAGAATATGACCAGAGGAAGGCTCTTGTGATTGAGGATTCCACCATGTATCTTCAGCCACTGCAACCTGACCTGACTCTCCTGCCGTGCAAATGTCTGTGTGTGGATACTAATGTGTGTGCAAGTATTTGACTCACACTGTGAAAAAATTAAATTGCATGCGAGTGTGGAGAATGCACATGAGTCCAGCAGTCTCGTGTGTAGACTCGCATCTCCAGCTGTTTCCTTGCTGTTTATGGTGCAGCATTTTCCCAGCATGTGACAAGCTGCGAGTCCACTCGATCCAGGCTTTGTTAGAAAAGAAAGCTCAAAATGCCAAAGGGTTCCACTCACACGCACAGGTCCCCTCAGCTGTGGCAGTAATCAACACTGAGAAGTGCCGTCCATGCCTCAGTGCCTGAGTCGGATGCTTTTTAGACCACTTCTTCTTCGACTTTTTTTTTTCTTCTTTAAATGTCACCTCCGATCATGTTCATCTCCCATAGTGTTCCTTGGGCTAACAAACAAGCACCAAGGATTGGTCACACTCAGTGAGGTGTGGATCAATTCTTGCTCAAGCTCATAAAAGATGGATGCAGTATGTGTGACTAGACATAGAGACATATGATATTCTAGCTATGAACCAGCTAATGAAATACAAACCACATGGAGAGATCATTGTGGAATAAATATCAATTTATAGCATTATTAACCTAAATAAAGGTTAAAAAAGACTCAGTCTGGCCTTGTGTACCTTTTGAAAGTCTAAATACCACATCCAAATATTTTGTCTATCATTGAAAGTAAAATTATAATCTAAGGGAGCACCAGGGACATGCATGACATCATATGCCCCAGATATAAATTGCATAGAAGAGAAAATAGGCAAAAGTTGGATCTGAATAAGAGGCATGGTGATGGAAAATAAAATTTACAAAAGGATGCAGGCAAACTAATTAGCATGCAACTAATGTCCCATAACTGTTTTTATGTCTTAAATTTTGTTTTTACATTTTTAAACTAAAACCTTTTTTCTCTCATTACATGCTTGTGTGGCACTGTGCCCCTTTGTATCTCTTCTTTCAGTGCACTATAGCGGTGCATGCACGTACACACAAGCGCGCACCAACCTTAATGACATAAATGGCATGTAATGGTGATGATACAGAGCCGGAGGAACAAAATAAATCACTGATGTAATGCTTTTGCTGAAAGCATGGGGAACGCTGCGCATGAAGCCAGTGCGAGGGGCTCCATCTACTGATCAGATGCACAAACTTCACCCTGTGTGTTCTGACAATCCTCCGGATGAGTCACTTCAGCTGCCTTGCCCGTAAAGAAAAAAAGGGACAGCCACACTGGGCTATGAGAAAGAGGAAACATAATTTATGCCTGTGAATTATTGACATTGCCAGCAAGTGAAGGCCAATATATGTTTTATACCACGCTGCTCTCCATTTATTCAAGCTGGGGTTATGACTTGATATCTGGCAGTTCTATTGATGATGGACTTCTTGATTTATCAGCTCAGTCAGGGAAGACCATCAATTAAGGTGCGTTGTCAGGACAGACATACCAAACGTACTGTCACCTGTTGTTTATGACTGAGTCGCGAGTCGGCTTCCTGCCGAATGGTGGCGGTTCTCCACCCATTCTGCTCACCACTGTGATTGCTCTCAGGCATGAGGCAATAAAACAATGTCCATTATCCAGCTGCAATTTGTGCAGCTTCTAAACTAGCAGTATCTACTTTCCAGCCTCATTAAAAACTTTGTCATCTCTTTATCCAATACTCAGAATTACAATAGCAGCAAACTATGGGGCAAAATACATTGTTTTATAATCCGATTTTACAATGTCATCGTCGAGAACATGTAATTCCTCACAGATAGACTGAAATGTATATACTATCCATTCCCCTAGAAGCCATCACCAGCAATTTCCTTCCTCTTTCATCATTCTAAATGCACGTAAATGGTTTGGGTGGGGTGAGGGGGGCGGAGTGGCAATAACCTCAACTTTGTGTCAGGAGGGGAATTTGGAATCTTTGATGCTTTCCCTGGCATGAAATGTATTTACAAATACCTTAGTGGGAGCCAATAAAAGGTTTAATATTTAATTAGGCCTAAGGGCATCTCACAATAACAGGCACATTTCTGATCAATGGCATGATGGAGGAGTCTTCCTCCACTGTGCGTCTGTGTGAGAAGAGAGCCTGGCTTCCTCCTTTTAAATATTACTACAGTTACTTACACGCACGCTGCACTTTGGGGAGAACAGTTAATCATCAAGCATTTACAATGCACTTCCTGGAAGGCTGAGCGGCCAGTGGTGCCACTGGATTCATGTTTGTGTACATTTGTGAATTTTAAGGCTTCTGACTTCAGATGAATGGCAAACGATGATGAAAAATGCATTCAAGCTCTCTTTGTGTCAGCGCCGATGAAAGTCGCATGATCCCTGTGGGGAAACTGGGCATGTCATAGAGCACTAAGAGATTGGATATCACAAGTCTTAACTCACCGCAGCTAAGGTTTGTGATGTTGTTTTTTGAAAGAGAGAGACCCCTATTTGTTGGCCATTTTCTGGAGTCTGTGGTAACAAATGTCTCAGAGGTCAGACATTCAGTCCTGCTGCTGACTACCACAAGCAGGAAGTCCAGATTTGTCCCATTGGACAACATTCAGATGAAGGACGCAGCATATAAATAATATTACTGGTAATATGTTTCTGTTCATGAGAAAGATGCACTGCAGCTTTAAATACGGGTTTGCTCAAATGACAAATTAGGTTGGGGGTTTTTCGACCAAACAAATGTTTGCTGCTAAGAATGATTTTCAGCTAAATTAAGAAGAACCTTTGACAGTGTTGAGTCATACATCTTTGAGTTACTCCTGACATTTTTTCCTTATCTGAGGACAATGTTGCGCATTTCTTTCATAAAGTCTCAATTTTAGAGCTTATATAAAAAGAAAAGAGAATTAATTACTTTTGTTTACACCAGCAATGTCATGGTTTTTGTTGTTCCTGTGTGTAAATAGCATTTCAAACCAGCAGCATATATATGTGATGAGATCGATGGTGTTATGACAATGGCTGCGCATCTGACCCATGGCTCTGCAAATGTCATTGCAACGGTCCACTTTTATTTTCTGAGAGAATGCTATATAGAAACATGACGTAATGTCAAAGCCTAGCAACTAGAATATCAGAGGAGCATTATTGACTAAACCCCTCTGTTGTGTAAATTAGCACACCTGCTCTGTGGCACTAAAGCCTTCAACGTAAAATTATCAGAACACACAAAGCTTAACAACAGCTGTCAGTGCTTCGTGACAGCTGTCACAGAGTCAACACTCGCTTCCGTTCCTCTACTGTGAGATTTTATTTTTTTTTTTCTTTACCTGAAACTCTGCAAGTGCTTGAAAAAAGCAGCACGTCTCATTTTTCATTCCCGATGACAGGATGAACCCACTGCTTTAGTTTTAATCAGGCAGTACTTTTGAGCCACATGGCAGTGGGGGAAAATAATGTGCTCTGCTTTGGAGACTTTTGTTTTGCTGCCACTGAACTCGCATCACAGAACCTTAATTCCTCAGAGAAAGGCACAAAGCACATAAATGCCCAATTATAGTTGCTTCAGAGAGAGCGAGACATTTAAAAATTAATAATAGAGGGTATTGCGTCATTCATTGTGGTCGGTTATGCAAGTGGCCCAAATATGAAGTAGAGACAGGATATTGTTTTTCTAAAATGGCAGTGAGGGTGCCGGCAGCCACCTTTACATTTCACATGCTTCGCCCCGTGCATGTTTTGTTTTTTTCAAAGGAAAAACTGGGAATTTAGAGGAGATTGTTGAAGGCAGTGTACAGATCTAAAGTGTGTCTAAAGCAAAAGTATATTCTCTTCATTCATTATGTACAGTATGGTAAAGAAAGTAGTGACAATGACATGTCAAAAACAATATTATTAGTAAAGAGTCAAAACTGTTTCTCTCCTGTACTCTATAATATGGTTTAAAGGCGTGTTTAAAAATATGTCTTGATGATGCAACTGAGCAATAGGTAGTGTAAAGAGGAGGAGTTATGGAGATTTAAGGCTTTACACACACTTTAAAAACCTCTTATTTATAAAGGTGTCCCCAAGCTCCCAAAAGATACCAACTTTCTTCTCCCCTGTGTCTCCTTGTTGCTTCAATTCACCATTGATTATGCCGTCTCTCTTAAAACCATAGTAGGGAAATAGAGGACCCCCATGCAAGATTAGTGTTCCACTACAAACCTTCTGAGTTGTGCCATCAGCCTGGATGTTGACATGGAAAAGACAACTTTCATAGTAATAAGGTTTGAAAGTAAGAAGTATAATTAATTTTGTTTGCATTGGCATGCACATGCTTGGTGTATGTGAATGGCCATGCGTTTCATGGACTAAGATTATTTTAATCTGAAAACATGTTTTTTTGTATGAAAATGTAAGAGGTAAACTCTCTTTTTGTTTTGGTTTCTCCCCCTCTTCACTTTCTTTGCCTTCTCTTACCATAGGGCAGTACTACTCTCCATTTCCTTTGCCTGAGAAAAGCCTCCTCCTCACCTTCTTCTTCTTCTTCTTCTTCTTCTTCTTCTTCTTCTCATTCCTCTTTTGATGTGTTGCGCTGTTGGCTAACAGCTCTTTGGTAAATTGCTGGCGCCCTCTGAGTTGAAGTATGGATCCCATCTGATAGCTATTAGGAAAATGAAACCAGCCGTCTGTTTTGGTTGCACAGTGTCAACTGCATTTCCTGTGCTTTTAATTGTGCCTCCATTTTCCCACGAGATTTTGTTCCCAGTGGCAGGCAGTTCTAAATAGAACACTGTGTTTAGGGAAGTATTTTAAATACTTATGGTGTCAATGATGGTGTTTAGTCATTAAATGTTATCAATGAACTTAACTCCTGAAGTTAAAGCCAAAAAAAGGGTGTCAATTGCGACTTTCTACTCAATGTCTATTAAAAAATGCTGTTAAATGATTCTCATTCATCTTTCCTACACAGGGGAGATGGAGGAGGACTTTGCTTTTCACAAATGGCTTTGGGATAAAATTGCAGACTGCAGCAACTGTGCTACAAGAAATAATTTGCCATTGAGATAAAGTATCTCAGTCCAGTGCAGGTTTAGTTAGATTCTCCTGGTAATAATCAAAATAATTAACAGCAAGATCTCACAGATGGAGACAGATTAGGTGAGTTTGGTTTTGGGGATTTATGGGTTCATGTACCTCCTGGCAGTTCAGCTCATGATCACACTTTCATAACTCCTGTCATATACAGGGATGAGGTTCCAAGCAGCTTGCTCTTACCCAAAGCAATGACTATTGACAAATCTAGGCCCTGAGGGTGCAGCATTCACCTCACAGTAACTGCAAATACTTGCAGAGCTTGTTGCAAAGATATGTTCTGAATCTGTAACTACCTCCAACAGATAATGAAACTAAATCTTAAATCTTTAATGAAGCCTATTGCTTTGTTAGCACTATCTTGTGGGTTAACACTGCAAAATTAATGTGCTATGTTTTGTCCTTAATTTACCAGGAATCCTAGTAGTTTTTACTTATTGTCTAAGGGCTGAAATTCTTTTCTATTTCCCCTTTTTGATCACTCTTTGAACTCTTTATGTAATTCATCAGGATTGATGGAAGCGACAGTCTTCATTTTTCTGTTTGTATTCCAAAGCTTTGCTCGTTCCCTCTTGTTTCATCAATATTTGACTCCGTTTCCTCTGAGGTGTGTGCGTGCGTCAGCGTGTCTTTACAACTTCTTCAACTTCAATCATTTTAAAGACCCTTAATTCACACTGAAACCTGTGTTTAACTTATGAGCAATTTTGCTTCGACCTAGTTTTTTTAAAAAAAAGAGAGAAA
This sequence comes from Solea senegalensis, assembly GCF_019176455.1. Classification (NCBI taxonomy): domain Eukaryota; kingdom Metazoa; phylum Chordata; class Actinopteri; order Pleuronectiformes; family Soleidae; genus Solea; species Solea senegalensis. The sequence goes on along the minus strand of NC_058023.1, from coordinate 14,205,538 downwards.
AGGGGGAAAAATACCAGCCTTTACAGACAGCTCAGGTCAAGCCCAAAATCCATCCAGTGAAGGTAGATAAGCTTCTGTCTACCAAGAAAGCAGCTTGATCTTTTACTAAGGATTACAGAATGGGTGAAAGTGGTTGAAAACGGATGGGTTGTACTCTGCTAACGTTGTACTTGGATTGCTTAATTGTAGTGTGTAGTGTGATAAAAATCCTAATCTCATGTGAATCAGGAGACCCTAACCCTAGACAGAAAACCTGATCAGTATCACATTACAGAGTAAATGTACAAACCTTAAAACAAATGTTTATTGTATAATTATCTGGATAATCAACTAATCAAATATAATACATTATTGTCCCCACAGGGAAAATGTTCTTAGGCAAAAGTTCTACAACAGCTGCACAATATACAAGACAACAAAAAACAGCACATAAGGACATACAGTACACAAAATAATAACACACACTACAGAATGGCAAGAAATGGAAATATACTGTAGCTTTCACCTGCCCTCAACGCATTAAAAACGAAGTAATAAAATCATAAAATAAATAGCAGACTTGGCCTGTAATTAATCTGTAAGTGCAGAATAAAGAATGTGACGAATAAAGTGTTTGACCAGAAACTTGGGTCAAGTGCCTGTGCTTAACAAAATACATGTGAACCTGTATCCTTGTTAAGTAGACTGATAGATTTTGCAATGAATGAGAGTTTAAGCCAGTTGGTTTTGCGCTTGGATAAGTAGTATGGTGTTCAAAAGATCATAGTTTCTTACACCATCACTGGACACAATCTTACAGTGATCTCAGCAACAGCATTCAGTACAAAGCTATCATAAGAGATACTGAATGACCTATTTTGTTTTGATAAATTATATTTAACTACAAACTGAACTGAAAAGACAGCAGGTGTTTGAAAATGTATTGTAAAAGAATCAAAATATCTGCAGTGCTGCTGGAGTTTACCTGCCAGAAATCTTGCTATTTAAGTGAAAATCAGTTTTGTTTGGTAACGGACTTCAAAAATCATCAATCTGTCAAAATAAACAGTTCAATTTTGTTTTCGTATATACGGTAACGGTATATACCAAATTTGTCACTTCCAGAGTGAATAGACATGGTACTTTGATGACTTTTGCTGCTTCTGTGTCCTTACTTACTGCCAAGACTAGAAGAACAGTGATAATGTTCATCATCAAATAATAATTGACTTTTTAGTCAAATAATCATTAAGTCCCCCCCCAGCATCAGTAAACAATGGCCCAAAGTGATGTCTTCTTTTACTGTTTGTTTTGTCCAGCCAGCAGTCTAAGACCCAAAGATGTTAAATTAACAAAGATATATACTGTAGCACAAAGAGCAGCATCATCACATTTGAGAAGCTGGAACAAGCAAATCGTATGTGTTTTTTGCTACACAAGCAAGATAGTATTGAGCTAGTTTCATCTTAAGGGACTTGCAACAGACAGATTTTTAAAAAAGAGTCAAAACTGATGAAGCAGGGGTGAAGAAATCCTGACATTTCTGTCCCGAGTGGTGCTCCAAAATCACTGGATCCAACATTACCCTTAAAGAAACTCAATAAACTAAACCCCTCCACCTGCTCTTAATACTAAGTAATGTCGAACACCATTCTTCTGATTTGTAGCAGCCTTTCTGTGCACATATTATCCTTTTCTACTGAGGGACATACCAATTCTGTCGTTGCTGTGGCAAGAGTGGCGTTTACAGCAGATTAGGAATCTTCTCGTTAAGAGATGTTTGACATTTCCAACACACCGTCAGTTTACTGATCACGCAAGAGTGAGCCAGCTGATCCAAAAGCTAAAACGGAGCATTTCAGATGGGATGAAAATAGGTGCTACATCAGTGCTGAAGTGACACAACTTTTTGAGTTGTACTTTTTTTATGTTGCACATTAGACCTTTGCCTAATTGTTCCTTTGTGTTCCTTTAACGGCTGGCATCAATCGGCCAAACCAAGCGAAGGGTTTACCTTTTGGATGATTACATTTGGGTTGTTTTAATGTTATGTCATTTTGTTTGTTTTCTCAGAGGTGAATATTTGCTTCACCGATATGACTCACAGACCAGTTGAACATTGTTCATAACCTTTCAGCCAGACTGTTTGACAACATCAATTTTCTTTTAAATTCTCTGTCAGGATCATTCTTCCAACAGAGAACTTGATTGAATATTGTTGGTGTAATAACAGTGCCTCTGTTTAATTTCTGAAACACATTGCCCTGAAAGTAGAGGTAGACTGGTGATTAACTGGATTGCTTGATTAGTCACACTCATTTTTACTTTTTTATATCATGGCATTGGCCAAGTGTTATGTAAGTGAAAACATTTTGTTCACAGAAACTTCTTAAATGTTGCAAATTTACTAAAGCTTCATTTTTTTTCCATCCAAAGGTTTTTTGATGAACTTATTTAGTTTATAGAATAAGTGCACCGTCGAATGAAAGCTGCACAAGTTTGTCAGCGTGTTATGGCTCAGTTCTGTTGCTGGTGTGGGTTCATGTCCTCTGCTCACATGTTAAGTATTCATGTCACAGCCTGATGATTATCACCACAGCATGTAAACATTTTATTTATATTTCTTTTTCCTCGTCTTTGGTCTTGATCTTAATGTATTGGATCACGGGAGTGGGCTTTCATTTCACTTCATTCTGACAATCACACTGAAAGTCGTTTATTTTATGTAATCCTGCCTGCAGAAATGAAATATTTGTGTTCGTTATCATTTTCCAAGATTTCTTAGTGTTCCCCCAGTACAATTACAGCCTCCCTGGTGCTCACCTCAGCAAATCCCTCACGGTTCTCAAAACATTCCAGAAACCTCTTCCTCCTCCAGAGACTGACTGTGATTCCAATTATGAAGAAATATGTACAGGAGATGGGTGACAGTCATAGGTCCCATGGAAATTTTCTTTTAATTAATTTTAGGCAGGAATTGGCAGCTCGGGCATCACGACACTCATCACAGCTCCCTGAAGTAGATCCAATTTTCTGTCTCAATAGGCATTAAATTAGCAAGAACATTTCCACCTTCGTCACCCTAACACGCATAATAAATGAAATACATTTTGCTACGTGACATAATGGAGTGCTAATAAATGACTCGCCCAACCGAGTGAGGTACAGGGAGACGGTGGCAGGTGAGTCAGGATTGCTGACACCTCATCGCATCAGGGAGTGTTAAGGAGAGGCGAAATGTGCAGGAAGGCACAATTGTGGATGTGCAAGTAAGGATGACATATTTGCTTTCTGTGTGGATTTTGAGATCATTTCCTGGATTGTTTTGAGAATCCAGTTAAGTAAAATGTGACTGAATGGTTCTTTTGAGATCAGAAACAAATACCTTTACTCATTAATATGCACGCGGTTGAAGCTTGATTGACCATTTTGCCCTCATCGAGCACTTTAAGTTTATTTACCTTACGTCTTATTAGAAAACTTTAACCTTTAACTTTAATCTTTAACTGCATGCTCTGGAATTTAAATGAAAAAATGGATCCCACCATGATGTTATCGAAACGTTTTGGTTTTGTGTTGGATATAGGATAGTTATTAAATTTCCTATCAAGCCAAAGATGTGCAGCAACAACAGATCAATGAACGTCTATATTTAGATGTTCTACCAAATGAATGTCCTTAATGGAAAACTTCAGTACATACTTATGTGTGGGCTAGCTCATGTGCATACTGATTAACATGTTGCCACTGCATTTTGGCAGAGTTTGTGAAAAGTTTCAGTGTCAGTCTCAAACTTTTCGAACCCGACATGTGACACACAGAGAATATGACATTTCTATAGAGATGTGCAGGTGTCATCTCTGACTATAATCAGCAGGAAAAGAGCCAGGAGCTCATTTGATTATATTGTTCATGCATGTCTCACCCTGTCGAGCGAGGTGCTTCCATCTCTGTGAGACTCATGCCACATCAGTGGCTGACTCTCATCCGCCCACAGACGGAGGTGAACTGCTCCACATCCACAGCACCACTTCCACATTATAAGAAATGTCTCTCTTTTGCCATAGAAGAAAAGTTTGGAATGTTCTTTCAAGAACATTGTCCCCGCAGTGTGCACACGGTCACTGCTGTCTGTCCAGACGAGTCACGATCTGGGAATTTACAAAGCCTTGCTCAGGACCCTTGATCCTCTGGTTCTTTCTTCCAACGCTGCTTTATCCTGCTAGAATATTTAAACTTGTCAAACCAATTACATTGGTGGTTAACTGGAGGTACAGTAGGTCTGGTCACTGTAAAGGCCTTGTTCCAGTCTGTGCCTCTGAAGTGTTGCCAATACATGAGCATCATGGGAGTCTCTCTCCAGAAATACTTATTTGCTCAAGATTTCAGCAGAGCAATTTCAGTCTCTGCACCATTTTTTTCTTCCTTTTTAAGTGACAAATTACAGCTGCGTTGGTTTTATATTTATCAGATTTGGGTCAATAAATGACTTAAAAAGTACAGGATGTAATTTCTGCCACTCTGTCAAAGTAGTAAGAGAAGTCAGTAGTCACAGTAGTTGTGTGTGTCGCTGGTAAAACGAAGTCACCGCAGTTTCATGCAGCCGTGCAGTGATGACTCCGCCCACGTTGAGGAGGTACTATGTTTGAATAGAAACGCAACTTAAACCGCGCTGTGCCGTGCCGAGGCGATGCAAGCTGGGACCATAGGTGGAAAAGGGGCCCGAGTGTGATGATGTCTGGAAATAGCATTTAATTCAATTTTGTTTGTATGCATGTTATGGATTCACCACATACATTAATTTAGGGCACTTTTCAATTATTATGAAGAAACCCAACAGTTCACACAATGAGCAAGGATAGTGTACGAGCATCCGCCTCAACCAATTGGCATAAGCGAGGAGAGGAGAGAGGGAAGGGGATTAGTGAAGGAGAGGTGGGTGAAAAGAAGAATGGAAATTAGAGTAGAAGATAGAGACGTAGAGACCATGAATGGTTGTTTAGCAGGTGTGTTTCAAGAATGAATAACATGGGGATTGTCGTGTTGTCTCAGGTGGTTTCCTTGTGCATTTGCACTTTACAGGGAGAGCTTTGGCAGCAAAACATGCAGCAAACAGCAATGAGTAGTCGTGTGTATTTGTGTGACAAATACACACAATAAAAAAAAAAAAGACAAGACAGCACACTGGCTAATTAGCAGTACTGAGTTTTTCCTCTCACTCTGATTTCACACTGGGGGGTTGACAGTGAAGTTATAGCAGAGACGGGTAAAGTGGATGACTTCATTAAAAGGTGTCCAAACAACCGTGGATAGAAATATAGATTTCTATGTATTTAAATAAATATTGGATGCTCATAACGACACAACTGAACAAAATATGTAACATTCGTTTAGTTCTTGTAGATGTTTTAGTGCAAAAGGAAATGCATATGAATTATCGGCACAGTTTATTATATAACTGTGAACTTGATCTCATTTGTTTATTTGGTGAAAGAAACGGGCCCCATTTTTGAACCTGCATCCCTGTCATCATCTTCATGCTATTTTGCAGAATTTTAATTGACTGAGACTGGTGCAAGGTTCCTTCTGAATCCAGCTGTTTCCCTGCTACATCCCAGAGCAAGACTCGTGTTCCTCACTAATTACTGCTGCTGTCAGCTCCCCCAGAATTACACTCACCTCTCCCATTTACAGTACCTGTCAATATCGTTCCTCATTATCATACATCAGTGAAAAAAAAAATCTGAAGTAAAGCAAAGGCTTGACTGCAAAATGATGCTCTTTCAAGAGGCTCCCACAAGACTAATGACTGTTTAAAAGCAATCAAGTGATAACAGCAGTCTGGGCAGTAGATCTCTGTGCTTTATTGCTAACGCCTGGTCCTGGCACCTCTGCTGTTTAAATTACTGCTATGTAAATCACCTGAAGTGCTCTAGTATTGGAGAGCAGCAGATCTAAGTTGCTGGTTCGTGTACTAAGTAGACAGTATCCCAATAATCAGAGGCCTTCATCTGAGGAACGAAGTCTTTGCTGTTTTTCAGCATGTCAATCCACCTTGAGTTGGCTCAACGTTCTGGTGGAACAAATGAAGTTCTGTCTGACTCGCATCTAAAATTCTTATTCTGTATTTCTGCAAAACTTCTGTGAAGCGCAATGTCAAAAAGTTCTGAACAAGCTCATAGACAAAGCACTTTCCCTACTTCTGCCACTTCTTTGTTTTCTGTTTCAAAAAATGAGTGGTAGGTGCTTACCTTTTTAATATGTCATAATAGAGGCACTTCAAATAAGAGTTTAAGTTATTTTAACTACAAAAAAACAGCTTGATATTAATACATTTTGCATCTGTAAAGTACAGTTTATATCCAAAGGACAAATTCCCACCCAGTACTGCTGTAAACACAGGTTAGATAGTTGTCTAAGGTCAGATCTTTACATGAGATGTGACTGTCCTCTGCTGGTAACTGTAGTGTATTACACAGACAGAAAGGCCACCTTGTTGGGTCAAAAAAACGTGTCAATTATACTGAATAAGTTGTATTTGGTTAAATCTACAATGCACAAAAGAATAACCTATTTGAATTCAAACCCGTAACTGTTAATGTACTTCTCGCAGGCTCTTTCTTGTCTTTTCCCCAGAACACACTGGCATAAGCATTTTCCAACAGAATTGCATTTCTTTCTTCGCTGGCTTTTATTCCTGTACCAGGTGTTATTATCAAAAATAATAATAATACTACATTTTATTTATTATATAGCACTTTTCATAAACTCAAAGTCACTCTACATTAAAAGCACCATTTTGGATAATTGAGAATATTGTGTGAAGCTTTTTCCCAATCAAGAATCCATGTAAGCAATGCTTTTCCATTTACAGTAACATACCTACACTGCATTTATATCACACATTACTGGTCTTCGCATTAATATGGGTATTTCATTTGCAATATCAGCCTTGAAAAAATAAACTACACTTTCTTCCTTGTTTTGCACCCAGCAGTAGCAGCAGATTGTACATATTATGATATGTATATTGTGTAAGAAATCCCACGATCCACTTCCATTTATTTACTTATATTAGGTCATGATATCCGTATAAGTTTGAGTAACTAAATATCTGCATTTTCAATTAGATGTGGTTTTAATAATTTACTTATTTGCATTTCAATGACTTGGAATATGGAATGGAAGATATAGTGACTCTATCAATAACAAAAACTTCAAGCTGCAGATTTTCCTTCCTTTTTTAAATTTCTCAATGCGATCCAAATCTACGCCAGCTATTGCCACCTGTAAGCATGTCTAAGCCCATTTTAAATTCTGAAAATCTGTTTTTGTAAAGTTTTGTCAAATCAAATTAAACTTTGAATCAGACCATGGCTCTGCATATCTACAGACCAAAACAAAGCAGCCTATGAATGATCCATTAATTGTCCATTATAATCAATTTGTAAAGCAACTTAAAATGAGGCATTAGTATTTCAAGCTTAATTGCAAAACTATTTCATTTTCATGATCTGTAATGTACCTTCATAGCATAGGAATCACTGCCCCATGCTATTAAATATGGAGATCAATTCCTGTTTGTCCATGTTTGCATAGCTTTCTAATTGGAGAGTCAAGATTTACTGTTTTGACTTCAGATTTCAGCTCCTTTGTAATCCTGGGAGGATAAACAGCTTATTCTATCCCATAACCTGCTGCAAAGTACAGTATAAACTACTATATTGTCATGACATTTTGTACAGGCATTCATGGTCCCCAGAGGATGAATCCTTGTTGTAGACTCTGGTTGTGGTCTGACTTCTCTCTCCTGAACCCACACCAGGGGGTTGACATAGTTGTCTTGTAGTGAAATGTCATGACAACTACTAGATAGATTGTCTTGACATTTCGTGCACATATCCGTGCTGTCCCGGGGAAGAAGCTTAGGTGATCATTCCACTTTTCATTTAGCGCCTTCTGCAGGTCAAAGTTTGAACTTTTCCAGTGAAATGCCATAAACATTGACTAGATGGGCTGTCAAAGTTTGTAGACATGGTTTACAGATGTAGAATATAGAATGAAATCAATTATTATTACAAGAATTATTGGATGGTTTATTGTGAAAGTGGGTAGATGCAATCAGATGCCCTCAGAGTGCATTATCCTCACATCCAATAGTGAGCAGCAACACATTCCTCAGTAGTGTCCTTAAGAAGGCTGATGATGACATGATAGACATGCAGTTTGACTGCAAATTCAACTGCAAAAGAAATTTGTGTGCCGCTTTTTGATTGTGTTTACAAAAAGTAACATGGTAATGTAACTTGCTCAATACTGCTCACATCAAAATGTAAATTTATCACATCTTTGGTTTCATATAAATTCTATATATAGAAGTGAATGAAATATCTCCATCAGACGTGCATTATCCTAAACATTAACATGTGATCACTGGCATTATAAGTATTCGTTTTCAGGTATTGCCATTCAGTACAAAGCTCTGTTGTTCATAACTACAGTCTCACAAAGCTTCGAGCAGGGTTGCATGCGCCGAGTTATACTCGATGCCTCAAGCTGTAACAGTATGTCCACATTCTTTGCGGAAAATATTTATATTTTTCCCACATTAACAGAGAAGGAAATGAAGATGAGGAAAAATGGGGGGGCTGAGATACAAAAAAAAAAAAATAGTGCCATGAAGTCGGGCTGTGATGACAAACTGAAAGAGATTGACAACCAGTTGCAGGCATCATCTTCAAGGACAGGAGCAGGGAACTAGAGAGGGAGAGGAAGACAGTGAAGCACTCGTAAAGCTCACTCTTAATGACTCCCACTGTGCCATTTTTACCAAAGGCTAGGATTAACATTAAGCCCAAGTCACATATTCTCACATGATCCTCTCTCCTGTATCCAGGGTTTTTCCTCGCACAGACAGACGTGAGCACGTGTAGACTGGTGGAGGGGGAGAGGAGGGATGAAAGGGAGGTCAGTTGAGCTCTGGTCACAGGACTGACAGAGGAGTGGGGTGCATGTGCAAATCCCATGGCAGAATAATGCCACTGATTTCAAAATAAGTCAGAGGTTTATGCTTCTTTTTTTACATAATTATCCACTTGGCCATTTTGTGTTTAAAATACATGACTTATAATAATGAACGTTGAAAGTTTGTTTCCAGAGTAAACTGATACATTTCCATATGAAAATAGTCATGATAGGTTTGTATTCAGTATAGTATATGTACAATCATTTGTCAGGTTTTAAGACTAGATGACTCCACCTGTTCTGAAACATGACCTGAAAACCACTGCAGTACATTTTCAGGTCAATAGCACTTTGAATTATTAAAGACCCCAATTATTTTATAAAGATAAGTCATAGAAATACCATATGAGACTTTGAAGTCTAAATGACATTTAATTCTCCTCCAGTACTCACCTTGAAAAGTGGTACAGGGACCATACAAATTGTTTTTCAAACAGTCATATCTTCAAAACACTAATGGGCCTCCTACGAGTTTTCAAGGGGAACATGAGAAGTGCACATGCACAAGGAATGTGGCTGTATTTTCAAATATACTTCATGAGAATGGGCTTAGTGCTAGCTTTGTGTAATCCTCACCATCACGCCCCAATTATGAAACGATACATCCCATCTGGCATTGTGATAATCAATGTGAAACGCATGTGACTGGGGTAAGAATCTTTGGTTTTTGGTGCATGGACTCATACAAGGAAAAGACAAGTTCCTCCTCATAAAACAGTGTCACAGTGATGTTTGATTTGCCTGGGGTGCTCATTTGAGTGATGGGTGATTTGTTTTCAATTGTACATGCTCATTAATACTGAGGACATCAATTACATCGCTTTTGTCCAAAAACAAATGTTTACGGTTAATATTATTCCAGAACTAAATGGGTGATTCAACTATTAGATGATAATGCAACTATTGATGTAATTATGTGTAAGCATGCCGTATTTGGTTCAGTCCCGTGGGATCTGCAATTACTGATATTTAATTAAAAATGTTTGCTCCCACTATCCCTTGCCTTTTCTGCAACCAAGTGTTAAGCCTGAAGTAAAAAGGTGGGAAGAATGTAAGACTGTATGTTTTAGAAAGAACCTGCCTCACTGATCCTGCCCCAGATTCAAACCCCTGGAGGTTTTTGCTGCAGATTTAACAGCCAATCATTTTCCTCAGCACAAAAGTGCCTCGAGGTTAGGGTAGCAGCATACCAGAAATAATCAAGATTTTGCCACTGGTATCATCATCATAAACTAATCAAAAGTTTTTTTGTTTTCAGCCCAACACTTTCAGCTGCTGAACAGAGAGGTGAATAAACAAAAGGGGCTGGTGCTGGAGGAGCAATGGGAGAATTCAAATGAACATTGCACAGACAGAGGATGAAATGGGTAAGCAAAAGTAAACATGTCAAGCTGTGATGAGGGGGAGCAGTAAGTTTCCACAACAATAAAACACATTTTTGTGCGTGTTATAGTGCACTTTTACCTGAAATTCACTCCTCTAGATTGCCTTCTGGTAAATAGTCAATGTCACTGATAGCTCTAAATGTGCTAGATACCAAATTTTACACATGGGGATCATATTAGTTTCACAACTGCTCAGCTCAAGGGATGCTACTGTAACACAAGTCTGATGACACTGGCCCTGGTCAGACCCTGTGAACCTCCGATCACATGTGGACACCACTAAGTACGACTGTTCACACGTGGCATTAAAATGTGTCCTAGATGTGTCTCTGTTAACACATGAGATGGGATTTGACAACCCTCAACATGTATATTAACCCTTAGAACACGGCTGCTTTTTTCCAATACTATGTTTAAACATACAGTATATAGTGTCTTATATCCTTTTTTTCAGCACAATTTAGGCAATGCGATGAAAAAAATCAATTAATTTTCACCAACTATATAAACATACCTGAGCAAAAAGTACTCATAATGTTTAAAATCGGATTTCATTTGTGAAATATAGAAATACGTCCCAGTTCAAATTAAAAAAAAAAGAAAAACAGTCTATTTTGTAACTTGTAACTGCACTAGTATTATTATTGCTACTTTATATCACTATTAAAATGCGATATTAAATGAATCATAGCTTTGAGTCAACAACACATAAGAAGATAAAGAAAATGCATTTTTAAAGCCTGAATATGTGACCTATAAACACACACCCCCAGGATGTCCATATAAGGAGTTGTGTATCAGTCCCACGGCAATTTATTATGGGTGCGCCTGCGGCACAGATGTGTCAACACGTTTGTTTGGGTGTCGTATGTGTCTGCAGAGAGGTTACAGGAGAGAGACAGACAAAAAAGAGAGGAGAGAAACTGAGTGAATTCAAGCATGGCATCTAATTCTGCAACTGCAGTGTGCCGGGGAATGTCAGCTGACGGGGTGGTCTTTAATGCATCGTGAGGGCAGGTTGTGTTTATGCAGGCCAGGAACTTGGTCACATGTGTCCTCAAACCACATCCAAATGTGGTTTTAATGATGAGATCTAAAAACGGATTGGGTGTGTTCCGACCTGAAGTTAGATCTACATGTGATGGGATCACAGAGGACAGATGCTAAAACCAAGTTTGGACAGGGTCATCATCAGGTTTAGCTCAGGCTAATGGCCCTTTTCCACTATGATCCCGCCTTGGCACGTCACGACATGGCACGGTTTGGATTGCATCTCCACTACAAAAAAGGTATCTACTCAACGTGAGCGGATTCATCACTGCATGGCTGTGTGAAACTGCGGTGACTTTGTTTTACACACGACACACACAAACAAGTTCTTGTAAAGCAGTTGTTTTCAGTTAATTAAAGATGTTTGTTCAAGACTTCTTCCATGGCCGGAGCACAGACTCTGTCTGACATTTCTGGACTGAAATACAGCGGCAGGGTTCATGATGCGATCGGCTGTGCTGTCACTAAATAGACCAGACTCCTCTGTTAAATATTGAGATTTTAAGACGTTTCCCTGGTAATTGTTGGAGATTAACCCACACTTTTAGGATTGTTAAGTCTTTTTAACTGATCTACAGTTCGGCATTGTTCAGCTTGATATCTGTGTCGGACGTCTCTTCCTGTGACGGCACTCTGTATGAGTTGAAACTTATTCACATTTGCGAGGTGTAAATCAGTGCTTTCATATCATATAGTAGTAGTTTACGAGGAGTTGTGTGAAGTCATTGTTACGACGAGAGCATGATGATTCTTCTGATGATTCTAAAAGTGCCAGAAAAGCATGTGGATGCATGACCACCAAACCACCTTTGCTTCAAGAAAGGCCCTGGACTGTTTAAAACATTTAAAAGTAGATATAGTGCACATGCAGTATTTAGGTTTAATGCAGGGAATTTATAACTTTTTTTGAGAAATAGAGACTAGAAAGATAAAAGAGGGAATTCAGCAGTAGCCAAAGACCATTTTGTAAATGCCTTTCATGACTCCATGTCTCACATGCTCATTGCAGCAAAACCTCCTGGAGCTTTGAAAAAGGGAGGAGGTGGGAGAGTGAGTGAGTGAGTGAGAGGCCCTCTGGAGAAGCCTAATGATCTACAGTATGATCACTTCAACAAACACATGAGCCATTGATGCTTCATCAAGATTCTAATGTTTTATGGAATTTCTTTCATTCACTTAGACGACATTTATTTTCAAAATGGCACATTCTGCGTCATTTGTGCTTTTTATCATTAGTACTATCATTATTATTGAGAGATCTTTCAAGTGCAATATTAGAGAATTGAATCCCATACTGTATGTCAGAGCATGCTTGCAGCGTGATGTGATTATATTAATTCAGCAAATGTGTCCTTTTGTGTGCTGGGAGCCTTTTTTAAAACTGTTTCTTCACAACAAAACTACAGGGTGTCCATAAAGTCTCTTTACAATTTAAAAAAATTTATTAAAAAGGCAGTTATAAAATATCGTAACCAGACAATCGAAACCCTAAAAGAAGGCACAATGTGTATCATGGTTTTCTCCCTTGGACTTCTTTCTATGGGGTTATGTTAAAGATATCGTGTATTGAACAAAGATGCGGGACTTGAAGCAAAAGATTTCTGATGCCACTGCCACCAGTGATGAGGCTATGCTACAACAAACATGGCAAGAAATCAGTCTTGACCGTCTTGATGTGCTTTGTGCAACTAATGGTGCCCATATAGAGGTGTATTCAATCAGGTAAAAAAAAAACTTTTGACAACCACTGATTACAATAGAACAAATCTGGTTAAGATATCCTATCAACTGCCTTTGTATTAAATATTTAAAATTGTAATGAGACTTTATGGACACCCTGTGTATATATGGGTGGGTTTACTAAGTTTATTCATTAATTAGACACACTCATAAGTGCTAATCTCATTCAGGGAACTGCAGGGGTCTAGTCTTGAGAAGAATAACTGTGTGCATGACCGGATCTCTCTACCTTCTCCTCCCCACCCCCGCCCATCACCCCATCCCCAGTAGGCAATATGATGTTGTGTGATAGAATCACGCGGGAGTCAGAAAATCCGGGTAGTCATGCGCTAATCCGGTATTTAAAGTCGATAAACTCGCTGCTTTTGGGGAAACGGGGCAAAGCACATGAGGAAACTAAACCCACTCATACTGACAGAGAAGGTTGTTGCAGATGTGTTGAAGTGATATGCGTTCATTTTAAATACAATTTTAGCTGACGTAGATACAAGCAGGTAAATATCCATAAAACTGGGTTTCAGCCGTGCGTAAAGTTTGGCGACTTTTTTGGATGATGTGGCGCTGCTGCTTTTTGGTGCTTGTGTGTGCGGTGATCGCGAGCGCTCAGTTCCCCAGAGTGTGTGTGACACCAGAGGGACTGAGGAGTGGACAGTGCTGTCCTTCACCCTCGGGTCTCAACGACGACCCGTGTGGCTCCAGCTCGGGCCGCGGAGAGTGCGTCTCCATCTCGGTCGACTCGCGGCCTCATGGGCCTCAGTACCCCCACGACGGACGCGACGATCGGGAACGATGGCCGATCCGGTTCTTCAATCGTACTTGTCAATGCAACGGGAACTTCAGCGGGTTTAACTGCGGCCGTTGCAGACACGGATGGACGGGGGCCAATTGTGACCAGCGGGTTTCTGTCGGTAAGTGCTCGTCCTCTGGAGGACACTGTTTTCAGTAATATGTTTTTGCTCAATTGCGCATGTGTTGTTTCACTAAATTGTTACCATCCGTACATGTACATTGATCTATTTCGTGTTAAAATGCAAATGAATCTATTCATTTATATTACTTTATATGCTATCCATTAATTATATGGTAGGCTAGTTGAAAAACAAACTGGTTTTATTCCGTTTACTGTTCTTTTAATAAAGTATGTGGAATGTATTTTTAATTGCAGAATTAAAACAAAACTGCCCGTTACGCACTTTTCTCCGTCATTTAACGCTGATCCCCAATTAACACATGACTGAGCGACTTAATCCTCTTTCCCTCCGCTGATCACCCACCAGTAAGAAGAAACGTGATGCAGCTCAGCACGGACGACAAGCGTGCGTTCGTGAACGCGCTGGACCAGGCCAAGCGCACGGTGCACCCGGATCTGGTGATCGCCACGCGGCGCTACCCGGAGATTTTCGGGCCCGACGGCAACACCATGCAATTCGACAACGTCACCATCTACAATTACTTCGTCTGGAGCCACTACTTCTCCGTCAGCAAGACGTTCCTGGGTGCGGGACAGTCCAGTTTCGGCGGAGTGGACTTTTCACATGAGGGTCCCGGGTTCGTCACTTGGCACAGGTTCCACCTGCTGCAGCTGGAGAGAGACATGCAGGTGAGAGTTCTTTATAAAGTAGGTGCCACAAACAGACCTTAATCAGATTAGTTATATATTTAATATCGTTCCGAGAAGATGATTAATAACTTCCTAGTTCATCTAGTGTTGTAATTTTGCAATAATTACAGACAAACAGCCTGCACTAACACAGTTGATTCCCTTTCTTGTTTGTTTTGTGTAATCCATTTTTCCACAATTGTACTGGCATGGAAATCACAATTGACACAGTTTCATGCCTCAATACTGCCAAACAAATTGGGATTATAGGCATTTTATCAGAAAATAACAACGTTGTTTTGGTTTTTAACTGATCACACACAGCTACAGGCGCAGTGAGTGAGAGGGAGCTTATTTTTAATTCAAGATCAGGGAAGATTCTATCAAAACTAAAAATGTCTCAGCTGCTTTTTCTGCTGTAAATGAACCCTGTTAAGCCTGTGTTTCACACAAAAGCTCAATTTGAATGTGTTTTAATGATGAAGAGATAAGTAAGTCTTTGCACCAGGCAGTCATAAAAATACATCTTGAAGAGTCTCACTTTTTAGCTGCAGTGTTTTCTTACCAGAATGTTGCACTTTTTCTAAATCCATGATGTCATTTAAGTAATTTGGTTTCTGTCTCCTGGTTATAAACTCAGTTGTTTCCGACACATGCTGCTTATGAAGTCTTCGCAAAGGCTTATGAAGAACCAGTCATTTACAGTTTATCTGCTGCCTTTACGGCACCATTACGGACAATTGGTCACATCACCCAGGGGGCGATTTAAATGTATCGTTCGCAGCACAATAAATAAAAGTCAGTGGTGAATTTTGGAGATTTTACATTGCTGCTTAAAATCACATTCATAAATACTAACCCAGTTATTATTTGCTTTATTTCTGTTTAACAATCAGGATATGCTGCAAGATCCCTCCTTTGCCTTACCATACTGGAACTTTGCCATTGGTGGAAGCTCATGTGACATCTGCACAGATGACCTGATGGGTGCCAGGAGCAGTTTTGACATGAATTCACTGAGCACAAACTCCATCTTCTCTCAGTGGAGAGTCATCTGTGAGAGTGTGGAGGATTACGACACACTAGGAACCATCTGCAACAGTAAGACTGTTGTTCTTTGACCATGTGATGATACAGTGCTCTGCTTTATTGTCTGGCTCATCTGGTTTCTTTCCCCTGTCTCCTTCCAGACACTGAAACATCTCCGATCAGGAGGAACCCAGCAGGAAATGTCAACAGGCCGATGGTCCAGCGTCTCCCAGAGCCACAGGACGTAGCGGATTGTCTACAGATCAACACATTTGACACACCGCCATACTACTCCACCTCTTCTGAAAGTTTCAGGAACACAATTGAGGGTGAGTGAGTGAATATATATTTCGTCCTCAGGCAGTCTTTCTTGCATTTCTGCATTAACTTTTTTGTGTGTTTTGGCAGGCTACAGCGCCCCCCAGGGGAACTATGACCCTGCGGTCAGGAGCCTTCACAACCTGGCCCATCTTTTCCTCAATGGGACAGGAGGGCAGACCCACCTCTCACCCAATGACCCCATCTTTGTGTTGCTTCACACCTACACTGATGCCATCTTTGATGAGTGGTTGAGGAGACACAATCTAGGTTTGTTTGAAGAAAGAAAGAAAAGAGAAAAGGAGCTGCTGTTTGATGTTGACTGATCAAAATCTCTAAGAAGCTGCTCTTTGGTGCAGTGGTGATAGATGTGCAGCAAAAGACTTGAAAACAAGGCTCTTGCTGTGGAAAAGTTTGTAAAAAAACAACAACTTTATTTGTTCAGCTAATGCGTGACACATTTTAAAAACAATGCACCAATGTGTTGTGTCACAGGATATATACGTATACCAAGAACCAATGATGTGTTGTCTTGATATTTTTCCATGCATTAGCCATACTAATACGTTTTCCAGAGCAAGTGTGACTCGGTTTTAACATTTGTTTGTCTTTTACAAATCTTTTTATGAAGCAATTTTTTCTTGTTCTCTTTTGCATTTTTTTTTACTTCCTTTATTATTAGAATTTTAAGTTCTAGGCTGATGTGTCATTTTTATTGACAGATTCCACAACGTATCCTGAAGAAAATGCCCCCATTGGTCACAACAGGCGCTACAACATGGTGCCATTCTGGCCTCCAGTGAGTAACGCTGAGATGTTTGTGACTGCCCCTGAAAATCTCGGTTACACTTATGAAGTTGAGTGGCCAGGTAGGTTTGCTTTTTTTAATTTTTTTTTTTATCCAGCCATATGTTCAATCATGAGCATTCAATATTACCTTTTGAATAAATGCACATGATGATGGTAATCATCTTCTACTTCAATTGTCCTAGGTCAGCCGTTCACGCTGACTGAAATCATCACCATGGCAATAGTCGCTGCCCTTGTGGTGGTTGCAGTTGTTTTTGCTGCCACCACAATCGCCGTGCGTGCCAGGTCTTACAAGATGGATGGTCACCAGCCCCTGCTCGTGGATCAGTACCAGCGGTACGACAGTGACAAAAGCCAGTCTGTCGTTTAAAATGTGAACACAGGCTTCACCAATGTGCCTTTTCAGTGCAATTTGTTTAGCTATATCTGTTCTCAATGGGGGAACATCCATTCATTCAAAAAAAAACTTGTTTATTGTGCATTTGGATCCCTATATCACAAACTGCTAGAATGCAGTAGTGCAGATGCAGATATTTTACTTTGATTTTATACATTTATCACTTTTTTAAAAAGTAAACCAGTACTTCTCAAATAGTAGGGCGGGCCCCCCTGGGGCGGTGAGGTGTCGGGGGACACACACGAGGGGCAGGGCAGGACAACTCATACAGTGGTTTATACAGATAAATAAATAAAAATGATCAGGTTCTCAATAGTATTTCAATTTGGGGGTGTGTGAAAAAAAAGTAGTGCCTCTGGGGGGTGCATGACAGAAAATAATAGAGAACCACTGATTTAAAAGCACAGACACAGTCGTCTCTGAGAATCTGACAGCAGTGTGCTGTGTCTTTGCAAGTCTGAGATTCCTGGTAAATCTGAAAGAGGAAAATGTGTTGAATAATGTGTGTGGAATAAAGTGAGCCTGAACAAAAACAATCTTCTGGTGTGACAGCAATACCACCAGATGGTGCTCAACTCAAAATGTCATGTCCTTATCAGTGATGTGATGTAGTGTCCCGTGTTTCAAGTGATCGAGCTTAAACAATGCAGATTCTAATAAGTGATCTATATTATTCTGTTTCCCACTAATTATTTGAAAATATTTAAAGTATGAGCTGTAAATATCAATGTAATTCATGCAAAAAAATAATGCAATCATAAACCTCAATAATGTCCACCATGTTTAGAGACAAGAAACTTGTCTTTATCGAACTTCAGTCAACGTTGCTTCGTTTACTTCAGTTATATAATGATGACGTCATTGGAGTGACTGACAGTCTTAATTGTGCTACACACTCATGCTCATGGGTAGCCAGTGCCCACAAGGGGGTGCAACAGTTAAATGTCTGAAACTGCATTTACAGTACAGATTAAAAGCTGCTCTTTTGTTGCCTTCTATAATATATTAAGAGCATGATACATGTGACACGACTGTTGTGACAGTTGTGTACATTAAAAAAACCAAGGCCGTTGATTTAGAGGAAATGTAAGAAGTTGTGATCCTGAGGCTCTAGTTTTCATCTTCTGTATACCTAAATGTATATTGTTTTGTTGTCACTTGTAATCTGTATTTATACTCCTATTTTTGCCTAAACGGTGTAGGATTTGGGCTCATGTTAATTTGTTTTAACATGCTGGCTTTGTTCAGCTTTGCACATTTGCACATTCATATGATTGAATCATACAGAAACAAACATGTATATTTAAATGTACACAAATCACATTATTCTTCATATCATCTATAACTGCACTTCATGTAGCACACGTGCCTAGTGCTATTTTTGCAGACAATAACATATTAACGGCACATTAATACACTAACACTCTCAATTCCTCATCCTCATTTAAAGGTCCAGTGTGTGAGATTTAGTGCCCCCTAATGGTGAGACAGTGCCTCGTAAGCTTTGTTTCAAAAGACATACTCTGGCTCACTACAATCAGACTTATTTTTAAGTGATTAAAGACTTGATACAAAGTACTCATGTGTAGTAGATTTCATTTCTGCTAATGAACACTCTGTTACACACACACTGGACCTTTAAAGTTAGTTTACGGTCCTTGGTATCCTGCTGATAGTTGATGCTCCTGATGTGTAACCCCAGAAAAATGTGTTCCGCCGTGTACCTTTTGTTCCGCAACACCTCACCTGAGTGTGCGGTGTCTGGTTTCAGAGGAAGCTCCTCTGTGGGAGGGCCTGTACTGCGGGCACGTTGTCACGGAGCGGTCGTGACTGGTCAGGCTCCTCTGAGGGGAGTTTCTGATGGAGCTGCAGAGGTGAAGAGTTCTCTGAGGCTCAACACTTTGCTTGAATAAAAGTTGAGAGGAGCGCGCGCCCGCTGCGACTTTCCGCTGCTTTGTGTCAGTGACCGGAGCTCGCGCGCGTCCCTGCTCCTCTGCCGGCCACGGTGACACTGACGGTATAATCCCTCTGAGCCGTCTATCATGGACGAGGACAGCAATGCGTTACCTGACTTGAAGGATATAGAGACGAAACTGGGTCGCAAAGTCCCGGAGAGTCTCATTCGGTCTCTTGTCGGAGGGAAACATCACGACAAGCACGAGAAGTCTCCTGCGCCGCATTTAGCCAACTTCAAATTCTGTGCCAACTCTGGGGACCTGAAGAGACTGGAGAGCAAACTGCTCTTCCTCAAACAAGAAATGGTAAGCTGCTTTGTCCGTCTGCTCTTTATCAACTTAAAGCCACAGTCGCTTTTGTTTATATGAGAAAAAAATAGTTTATTTGTAGTGGTAAATACAATTAACCATGTGGATAGTTTTTCCTACAAATACAAACTATACCCTACGTATTCACAACTTGCACATACTAGTGATAGTAACAAGACAGCTCCTCGTACAACCAGTTTAGTTTAATTTCATGTGTGTCCATTGTAATAACAATTAAATGGCAGCCCAGCCTGTGCTCTCAGGAAACGTCTGCACGGGATGCAAAACAGGTCGACATGTCAACATAGAGGTAGTTGAATGCAAACTAGTTGAGTGCTCAAGTCTTTTTATAAGCAGATTGACACTGGCCGGTAGTGAGAGACATTCACACCTGCACATTCAAGTCACAACTACTCTTATCAAGAGGATCTCCTCCCTTGTTGCATTTGAACTATTCTGCAATCCAGCCACGTTATCACCTGTTTGATCCAGACGTGGTCGTTACCTGCCAACACTGCACAACACAGTCATGTCAGATGCTTGTCCCAGAGTCACAGCAGAGCCACAGCAGAGCCCGACTCTGGGACAAGCACACAGGGTATTAGGACTCCTGAGCAGATGGCCAAGTTGACCGAGTTTCAGAGTTGCACCATGACCAGCAGACTGACCCGTTACCCTCACTCAGTCTTGATGGGCTGTTTTGATGGGTTAGGACAAATTAAGACCTGATGAGCTCTTTTTTTTTGTACTTGCACATGGGATAACCGTGTCAATTGTGTGATTAACTCCATTTGTACCTGATTTGTCAGCTTAAACGATCACACATCCCTTTAAGTGTGCAGTGAGAGAAGAAGAACTAGTGGAGTGTTTTTATTTAAATGAATTGACTTGAGCCTCCCTGTTCTTGTGGCTTGCCTCACAGCTTAATCACTAATGCAGTCAGACAGCCCAGGTTTGTTTGTGCACCAGTCTGCATGACACACACACACACACACACACACACACATGGTTTTGGCAACAGCACAGTGCTCTCCCACATTTTTCTTACATAGTTTTGAGAGGCTGTGGTAATCAATAGAGATTTAAAAGAACAAATGAATTCCCTTTAGTGGCTATCAGTGTTGCCTCACAGCAAGAAGATCACCTGAGTGCATGTTTTCCCCCCTGTGTGTGTGGCTTTGATTTGAGTCCTCCAGCTTCCTACCTCAGTACAAAAACATGCAGATTAGGTTGATTGGACACTCTAGATTGACCCTAGGTGTGAATGTTCTGTGTACCCTGCGGTTTGCCCTGTGTTAGCTGAAGGCCAGCTCTTAGTAGCTTCATTTGACTAAAATATGCTTGTTACTCTCCAGTGCTGACAAAATTGTGCAGCACTAATTGTGTAAACTCATTTTGTGATACCACCCACACTAGTGCCATCATATTAACAAGAAATAGCTGCGTGGACTGGAAATTTAATTATAACTCCATCTGCTCGATGTCCGTGTTTGTGTAAAGCTGGTGGTTTAAACACATAAAACAAACACACTGGCAGCAGTTTGACTTAAATGAAGGCTGGTTGCAAATCCACTCCAAAGAAAGGCTGCTGTATCAGGCCAGCTCTGTGTGCCGTCATCTGTCTCTGTGCTTTTTCAGTGTGGCAGGATGTTACAGCTGTTCTGACTGGCTGTTTGTCACCCAGTAGACACAGAGGAATCTCTTTGAATGACTCCATAGGCTGTCCACTTCCACCCACAATCAATAGCAGGGTTTGTCACGGGCAGGCAGTTAAATTAATGGTCACACTGTGTAAAGTTGGCATGTCATTCATTATGCGGGATGAAAAGTCTGTCCTGGTCGTGCGGTTACACGAGTATTACACGTCCTTTTGTCTGTCGGCACGTATTTAAGTGTCGGTGTTCATAACAAACCTTGATAGTCCAAACAAACGAGCACAAAGTGTTCTAGGCATGAGAGGACGAAGTATAGGAGAGATCAATGAAAGGTCATTTTACCAGCACCTCTTTAGCTTTTAGCTATATGACAGTTTACAGTAAGCTGGGTTTGTACTTAAGATAATGTATTGTGGAACCTTTTAGCATTTTAAATGTACTGTATCTCTGTGGCTCATGACTCTAGAACAATTACTGAAGGGATCATATGATATTAGCAGTCAGTTAGCGTTCACATGCAGAGTCAGAAATGAGCTGCTTGGGAGTTGTGTCTCTGTTGTTACCAAGCAGCCAAACCCTGGGAGCTGCTTTGACGGTTGAAGTTGCTGCAGCCTCTCTGAATGAACACATTTAACTAAGTAAAGATCTGCTAAATGGATCATTTTGTTATTTAAGTCTACTTTTGGACAGACATATTATTCTCTTTGTCCCATCACTGAGAACCTCTTTTGAAATGTTTATCTTGCTTGAATGCCACGACCTGACTGCGATGCTTTCTCTTCAACTCTCAGGCACATCTACGAGCCATTGACGTGAAGCTGATGCAGCAGCTCATGTCAATCAACGAGGGAATCGAGTCCATCCGCTGGATGATCGAAGACAAAGGAGGCACTGCCAGCCAAGATGGCAGCTTGACGGGCAGTTTGTACAGTCTGTCTGACAGCCAGGACGGTAGCTCACTGCGAGGCAGCTTCAACAGCTTGAATGATGCTAACAGTGACGGCCTCGATGGTCTGTCTGTGGGCAGTTACCTGGACACTCTAGCGGAAGATCTTCCAGATGACCCATCACCTACGGACCTTGACTGCTTTGTGGATAAAACTGTAATCGATGGTGATTCTTTCAGCAAATCACCTCTGAAACTCAGGGTGGAATCAGATGAATACTACTGCTTTGGATAATGATGCTAAGCTAAACATGTTGGTTACATTGACCTGACTACAGCTGTAGTGCTGGTTTTATCTGTGTGTCTGCATGTGTGCTTTATATTTTTGCCATTATAGCTAATACCAAATAAGTTGGGTTTTTTTTACATTGGAACCAGAACCTTATGTTTGACACCACTCATTAAACCAATTGCCACTCAGTGTCACTCCAAATGGCACAGAAAGGCCAAAACTTCTCAGTTTCCGTCTTTGTCTGTGGAGCCTTTAACTCTTGTGATTCTGTGTGAGGTCGGCCACAAACAGCTGATCTGAGTCAAGGAGTAGATTAGGTTTTAGCAGCCATTTGGAAAATTGGACATTTCATGCGGAGTGACTCCATAGCCTTTACTGCTTAAAAGTGGCAAAGTGGTTGGTTTTAGTGTTACTGCAAGTGCAATTTGTTTCCTTGCCAAACTCTGAGCACCACCTACTGTACATGTAAATGTTTTCCTTCTTTTTACTGAGATAATTTGACTGACACAAGTTCCTTAGCTGAACCCGTCTCAGCGCGTGTTACAATTTCCAACCAGAAGTCTTATACATGAGAGATTAGTTGCACATTGAAAGCACAGATGCTTGACTGAAAAACAAAGCAATTTAATTGTCTAACAGATCATTTAGGCCCGAGGCGAAAAACCCTGTTAACACCAGATGGGAGATTTGCTGATGGTGGACATAAGTGAAACACGTGTCTGCTTGGTGCACACATTTTAATTCTCTGCTGTTGAAAAGGGTTTAATGAAAGCTATGCATTGCTGTACATTGATGTGTTTTTTTAACATTGTTATGTTAATTTGTTTGAAGTTTTTTTTTCAATGGCTGTATTGTTTGCTAATAATGTTGTTTTTTTGGAAAACAAAAAAAATAATATATTGTCATTTTCCTCTTGGCCCTGCATTGTGTTGTTGTTTTTTTAATGCAAAGAAGAAACACGTAGTCTCAGCCTTTTGAGCAGGTGTCATTTTTTGTAGAAACAAAAAAGCATTCACAGACCTTTTTTGGAATCGTAATGAGATGGAACATGATCATTATAGTCTTTTCCCTTCTTGGTAAATTTAATGTAACATTTCTGTTCCCCGTGCAATGCAGCATGGAAAATTAACCTTATTTCACTATGTCACTCCCTGTTGATAAAACACTTTGTACTTCTAAAATTAGCATGCTGTTATGGCATAGTAAATGTAACCACAGATGAGGAGTCATGTTTCCATCTAATGAGTGCATATCATCCGTGCGATGCGTGAAGTAAATCATTTTTAAAATAAGACCAGTCAAAAATAAGTCTTAAATGTCAGTCATGTAGAATATGTGATGGGCTGTAATGTTATTTTCACCTCACGAGCTTCTTATCTTTCATGTGATAATTGACGTTCCAGACGTGGAATTCGGGGAAAGTCATTACTGGAAAGCGGAGAACCTCGGTCTCTTTGGCTTGCAAATGAATGAGAGGCCAATGGTGCACAATACTTCCCGAGTTGACATACTGGGATCTGACATCAGGGTTTAGCTTTGGAAATACTGTCTCGCTGGATTAGTCCTCAGTCAGTCACTCTGTCCATATCACTGCCTCATGTTAGATTCTTGTCTTATATGGTGCTGCATTATTTTGTGGATGTTTTCTACAAATCCACAAAATAACAAGCTTGGACATAAAGGACTCTCTTGGTGTTACATTATTTCCAGACAGATAATTATAAAGTCCCTTTATCCAGTTTCATTAAGTGCACCTGTAACTTTGTCTCACTCCATGTGCAAAGCAGCTTTATTTGGTTTTCATGGTGTCTTCCCTTGTCTTAGCCTCCCTGAGGCTTTGGCAGACTAAAGCTTCCTGTCGAGCTGAACCAGACAAGGGCCACTAAACCTGGCGAATAGTACCACAACCTGCTTGTCAGCAATTCAATTAAAAAAAAGTTTCTTCTTTCTTCACTTGCTTCTCTGAATTTCACATCTACGCACATATAACCACAATTTGACTGACTGACAGTTAATATCCCTCAGTGGTCTTGAAGTAATTGGACATAAAGAACAGGTTGTGCGAGTTAAATTCCAAAGAGCTACATGGTACACCACACACGAACAGAGGTCGCCTTCTCTTATTAATGTTTTTTTTCCGACATGAAAGGAGTGGCAGTTGACACAGCCTTTGTAGTGAAGATAAATGCAGTTTTTCCCTGTCCCTCATTTCAAGCAAATGCTGGTTACATTTATATACACAATATAATTATTCCTCAGAACACAAGGGAGAAACCCTGTCACAGCCTGCTGCCAGGTTTGTAGTCACTCTGTGCTGAGGGTGAATGACACCCAGGCTTTGTGAAAAGTAAACAAAAGGAATATCATCTGCATTTGCCCATGTTTTGGGAGCAGAGAGCAAAAATAATGGTTTATTCATTCCTTTAGTCCTCACTTATATCATTTGAGCACAATTATGCTTGCACACAGTCAAGACAGCTGCTTCCAACAGGGAACCATTAGCAAATTAGACAGTGGAGTTGGGCCTGTGCCACAGGATCAAGGGAAACCAATACTGTCTCGTATCTGAGAAACTGTCACTGTGCTACTAAATGAGGATACCGGATATGGGTTAGTGAGGAAGGTATTCAAGAGGGATCAAAAGAGCCAGAAATATCAGGCACTCCTCAGACAGGAAGCCACAAATACAGAGGAAATTGATGCTATTGTAAAGTCACTTTATTGCGGTTTAATAAGATTTTACTGTTCTGTCAGTTTTCAAATGACTTTAAAAAGACTTGTGAATTTCCCATGAATGAATGTGTATGTTAGATGAATGAAAATGCATGTCTCGCTCGTAATATGCTTGACTGTGGATGTGATGGTTGTGCTTTGGAGTCACACTAATACTTGTGATGGATGTCGCACATTAGATCCACAATGGCAGCCTTATTACATTCCCAGCCATGAGGGAGATTTATGAAGCTGTGGAAAACTTAATAAGCCCTGTCCCATAGCATAAATGTCTCGTTTCTTCTAGGAAAAAGACTTAACCAATATCAAGGTTAGCCACAACCTTAACGCTGTGCTTCACATTCGATTTTAACCAAGTAAATATTTCAGTTTTTATGACATAAGTGGAAGTCACATAATGTCTACTATGCACTTCAGCTTAGTGGAGGAACATCCAAGGAGCATTTAGCTGGTCTTCTGTCAAGTCTGTGGAAAAAAATTAATCACTTCTCAAGAGCCGTGTGAATCCTGCTGTTCTTGGGAGCCACTGTATTCAATCGCCAGTTGTCAACAGAAGAGACGGAACACTATTTCCGTCTGTGCAAATATTAGTCTTAAACAATGGCTGCCTCTGCTCTCTTAAATGAACCGGCTGAGATTTAGAGAAACCCAAACACAGAGTGGACACTAAGAAACGAGTGTGGTCAGGCTTCATACATCAGCCATGATGTTATTTTGAATTATCACAAGCTTGATTATTTTTTAGGAAATGCAGAAAAATGAGCAAACAAGCTTATGAGGTCTATACGGGACATGTTTGCTTTGGTGTTTGGGAATCTGATGAAATGTTTAAATAGACAGGATGTTTCCAAAAAGGCTTGTAATGAATGAATGAATGGCTGCTGTAATGAGTGGTGCACTTTCCCAGAGAACTTTAAACTTTTAAACACTGGTGCTTAAGTCAGTATCCATGGTGGTTTTTTTCCTGTAATATTCATCCTCGCGTTGACTTTGTGAGCTGTTACCTTGGACTGGTCTCATGTCAGTGCTTCCTAATTCAAGATGACAGATCTGTTGATGAGTGTGGAGCGCACCTCACACCCGTCAGTGCAGTCGACCTGTCAGTCGTCAGTCGTGCCCCGTTCAAGTAACTGATTGTTTGTGCTTGTCTCGAGCCAGCAATGTTTCCTTGTGACTTATTTACTTACACGTAAAAGCGAACACTCACAACTCTGTATTTTTGCTTCCCAACTGTGTCTTGTAGCTTCAGTCAACGATGGATTTATGAATAGTTAGTGTTGACCTTTACACGGAAAGGGAGCAGAATGCAGAATGAATGCTTCATTGTTGAATCATTTTGTTACGAACACACAGACTGGCACGACCGGTTACACTTTGACCACATCTAATGTCAACATATTATGACATATTTTACTATAATGATGTTTTCCTACAAGCTTCCTTTACAACCTCTTATGATAGAAACTAAGGATTGGCCCGTAAGTCATAATTAGTCACCAGGGAGGAACATTATTCATTAGTCAGTGCCGATCAGTGTGATGCACCAGGTAAAAGGCATCTCAGTGAATCCACTCTGCGATATTTTATTTATGTAACCAGGGAAAGGTCCTATTGACATGGTCATCACATTACAGACATGAAAAGACAACAGAATCTTAGTGAATCTATATTTTCAATATTTAAACCAACTAGACAGAAGTCAAATTACACACATCTTTCCATATCTTCCCTCACTCATCCCAGTACCTTCAGTATCCTCCTAAACCATCATCCATTCATTGCCCCTTGCTTCTGTTGAGTGACCCACTGACACCCTGACATTTGATGACTCTCTCCGTTTGTGCCTTTCCTGATTTCCACACTTCAAGAGCCGAGCCACTGAGCCAGCTGAGATTAAACGGCAGACTACATCCAGTAGATAGAGAGGAGAGAACAAAACAAACCTCTATCCCATTTGATCCCCACCCCCTTTTTACACTCCCCTTTTTCTCTTTCTATCCGCGCCAGGAAGCCTTTTTGTGACTATATTGGAAATCAAAGAGACTTCAAGAGAAGAGCTTTTGAACTTTTTTTTTGCTTTTTGCTTGAAGTTTTGAGATGTTAGTGTTGTGGTGTGTGAAGTTCATAGAAACTGTGGCTGTGTTTCATTCAGTTCTTTATTTGGGATGAACACGTACATGCATTTGTAATGTCCTCACTGATGTGACTGAAGAGGGTGAGAAACTCTCCTGTAGCAACGGTCAACCTGAAGCCAAAATGTCAAAAACCCTTTTAAGTGTTTCCTGGCAACAGGATGACCCTGTCCATTAAAGGAGCAGAGCCGGGGCAGCGCGTCGGTAGGCACACAGAGACGTTGGTTTGTTGTTCCCTGGACACTCATTCAGGTCAAATGAGGGCAGTTGAGGGTCAGTAGGAAAGCTTTTGAATTGATTGACCCAAAGAGGTCAAGAGATAGAAACAACTGACTTTGTAGTGAAATAATATGGACATTCTAACCCTGCATTTACAGTCATTTATTTTTAGGTAGAGTAAGTGTAATATTAGCTTCTGTGCTCCAAATGTATTACTAACAGCAAAGTACTTGCAGTACTCTTCAATCTAACCTTCTTCAATGCTAATATAAACAATAAAGTAAATCATTTAAAACCACATATTTCTACCATGTAGTTGCTGTCGCCTGCTGTTTGCTCTCCACTACTGTGCGGGAAACGTTTGTGGCAGATCAAAAATGGGCATAATGAGAAATGTAGTCCACACTGAGCAGCTTAATGAGCATTGTGTGACTGAGGGGGGCAGGAGTTGCATGTAAACAACATGAATTTGTGAAAGTCGTGCTCACCAGCTGTAACTGACGTGTGTTTGGTTTTGTCCACGTGTGACCGATTGCCACTAGGGAAACTAATGGCTATAATAGATCATCTTTGCTTTGTTGAATCTTCTGATTTTCTGCCTTTTATTTTTAAAGGTCCATAAAGACTTTTCTGATGATTTCCTCTATTCACTTCCTTTTGCCTCAAGCTCCTCAGTCAGAGGAGTCATACTCTTCAATCCTTTTCCTCGATCTGTAATTTTCCATTCCCGTGTGAGTTCTGGGCTATTTTTTGAATTTGCTCCTTAATCTTCATGACTGTACACATATAAGGCGGCACAGCTTGTTTGTTGCTATGGGATCCCATTTTCCCAACCATTCTGTCTGCCCTCCCTCATGAACTGTTGTTCTTCATGGGAAAGAGATATGATCCTCTTGGGAAAGAAAAATGACCACCCCCACTCCCCCATCACTGTCCCGTGAAGCCAGACCGTCCCATGATCCTCTCATAGCCATGAGTATTTCCCTTGTTTAAGTTTATTTCCACTTGTTCTCCGTCTTAGAAATGTTTCTGTCTTCAGTTCACCCAAAATAAAATCTTATTTTTCTGCCTGCCAAAGCTTACAGGTGGAAAATCGTCCCCAGTGCCATTTGAGTTCGAACCTCAAGACTTGACACCAAAACCCTCCTTTGCAACTGAAAACAGGTGAAACAGGGCCCTGAAGATTTGGCTCAAGTGATTCGGTTTGAGGGTTTAAGGACCTCTAATATCCGGGAGGGATTAGGATTCAAAACTGGCGAGGTTTCCTTGGCAGCCTCTTAAAGCCCCCCATCATTCAAATCCACAGCTTCAATGAAAAGACAAGATCATTTCTACTTGAGCAGGATTTGGATGGCCTCCATGGCAGGAGTGTAATTATATCAGGTTTGAATTCCATCCACCTGACAGTCTGCATGCAAATATTTGATTTAGAGTTGAAGTGTAATCTTTTACAGCAATTGATGGACGGGGTTTCCTCGCGGTAATGTATGGACAATGTGAAACCTGAGTTTCCCTTTGAGTCTCATTTGAAAATCCACATTTCTTAATGGATGAAATGGCCCTTTTCTGGAAATGACCCATCTCGTAGTGTTAGAGAAAGCAGAGAAGTGTAAAGGCTTGGTCATAATCACCATGTTCCGCTTCTGCAGAGAGCCACTTTGCATTTATGCATGCGCGTACAAGCTTGCAGTTCCGTTCAAACTTAAACCAGTGTGTCTACTGAAATCTCATATTCTATTCCAGTCATTGCAAATGACTCATATAATCTCAAGCAACCATCTTTTTGTAAACTTCTTAAAGCCAAGGAAATGAATACAGGATAATGTACAGTCTATTATTTCCATTGAGATGCTATTGCAACATTTTTTTTAATTTTTTTTATTTTTTTCCCACAAAAAACTAATTTGGGACAGTTGAAACAAAACAAAACAGGCCATTTCCATGTGTCCATGGTGCAGTTATGGACGTACATGATGGTTTTTCCACCTTTTCTCTGGTGTTTGTCTACACCAAACACTGACATTCAACAGTTGGAAACCCACACTGCTGAAATAATACCAAGCTTTTGTCTTGACTTGTCTCTGATTACTTGAGCATTCAGCCTCCCAGCCCCCACATGCATGCATACATACCCTGTGGGGATAGCCACCTGTCTCAGCTGACTCCTGGGATGTCTCCCTGGCCTAACACACGGCTCTTTGTCATGGGGTGTGTGTGAGGGGCTTAAAACCTCTTGGCAGCCTGTTGGTGATAGGACTCAGGAGACTTGTGCTGTTGGGGAGCAGTTACAGCACTTCCTGTCTTTTTTGTGCTGAAAAGTTTATATATATATATATATATGTGTATATATATGTATATATATATGTATATATATGTATATATTTATATATATATATATATATATATATATATATATATATATATATATATTGGAGCTTTGTTCGTTGTGTATTGGTTGTGTATGTGAAAAGTTCATTTGTGCAGGGGTTTGGGTTAATCCATAAGATCAATAGCACAGTACAGGCCAACCAAGGTGACATCAGCTTTTAAACACACAGTATCTCAACTGCAGACAGTGACAGCTGACCTAACAGTGTTCAGGCCTTTGGCAGTTTGTGTTAATGATTGCCTCTGTGCAGAATCATCTCTTGAATCACTGGTGCACCTCTTGCCGACAGCTCATCTCCCTCACCTCCTCCTGTCCGCTGCAGCCGCACTCGTGTGGATCTTGTACTTTTGCTAAGAGCCTAATGAAGACAAATGACTGTGAAGACTGCTGATAGGGTACAAATGCTGCCAGAGCAAGGTACATGTCCTGGTCTTAAAAACTAAGAACACCCTCAGCTGTGAATGACTCTCATGGCTTTTTTCCAGAAACAGGTCCGCATGCTTTTATGTACGCTGAAGAAGTGAACGTTTAAAAAAACTGAAGCAAACTTCCTTCAATGTTTGAGTCGCGTTTGTTCAAACTAAATTTATGAAGCTATGTGATTACAACTTTGCGTTTACTTTAGTTTGAATTATTATCTTCATTCGTTTAAGTGTTAACAAGTGGAGTCAACCATTTACTCTTTATCTTTCAGAGGATTTAGCACTTGCAACATCACAAATCAATCCAAAGCCAAACATGCATGTTCACGTGAATCTCAGATGCAACACGCTTAGAATTAGCAA
The DNA here is from genome assembly GCF_019176455.1 of Solea senegalensis. Classification (NCBI taxonomy): domain Eukaryota; kingdom Metazoa; phylum Chordata; class Actinopteri; order Pleuronectiformes; family Soleidae; genus Solea; species Solea senegalensis. The sequence goes on along the minus strand of NC_058023.1, from coordinate 14,174,851 downwards.
TTATTATAAAAACACACATTATCTGCATTGAATTGGAATTGAACAATGTAATATGACTTTACTTGACCCACGTGTTAGTCTTTGTGTAACTGTGAGTAGGGGATAGGAAACATAGAGAAGGGGCAATAAAAGAGTAAACTAAGGAGCAACCACAGTACTAAGCTGCATAACATTTTTCAAAACGTTTTAGCCCAAGCACCAAATGTGCTTCCAAGAATCGACCGTCATGTCGCAATTCAATTTTGTCAAAAGAAAATGTAAAAAACCTAAAGCGTCGAACGCATTGCGACTCGTGTCTCCTTTAGATACAGAGTTGGAAAATCAAATTCGAAAAGGAATCACTGGTTCTTGGCAAGCGATTCGACATAGCAGGGATTCCACTCCAGCCCACTTTTGAGAGCAGTGGGAAGATTTGATGTGTGGCTGCAAAGCTTTGCAAGAGGCTTTCTCTTTGCTTGTAGAGATGCTGACATTCACTCTTCAGACAGAATACGATCTACTGCTATAGCGCTGTACATTTGTGCTAAGGATATTTACATCTTTAAGCATCAGATTTCATAAGAACTGACAGGTCCTTATTACACATATTTGTTTTCAAATGAATACACATAAACATGTAATGTAATTTAATGTACTGTAAGCACGTAGTTCAGCATATTTACTTAATGACCGGAGAAAACACTGGTCATTAAAGGCGTACTGACGGCCACACTCTGCAGTTACGTCGACCTTTGATGACAACTCTATGTAATGCTATGTTTGCATATACAACACGCTGATGTTAACGTCGTCACCATGGCGACATAAAGCCTGTCGAGTCACGCTTTTAAGAGCCTCCGCGCACGTTAGCCCGGCCCTGCAGCCACGTTTGTTGTCAGTACAGCAGTTTGTCTGTCAACAAACACAACGGTGCTGGCTCTCGTACTTTCACGACATGTCTGCCTTTTGTCCTTGAAGTTCATTCCATGAATGCATCAGGCAAAATCGCAATTTAACCCAAATGAGTCCCAATTTTATTCCTTTAAAGAAATGACAAGTAGCAACACTTCTGTCGTTTGAAAGCAGATCAACATAGCAACCAAATCAAATGTAACAGGTTCATGCACGTTAGTTGGAAAGTTTTTTCCCCCTCACGACACCTTTGGTTTAAGATATTTTCAATCAGCTCCAAAATGATCCCTTGTTGTCACTGTGTGAGCAATCATAGACCGTGAAATCACTTTCAATTGACGCATTCAAACACTCTGTGTTCATTTCTTGTAGTGTTTCATTTCCACATGGTACATTCCATTTTACTTGAAATGCAGTTCCTGCTTCAAACAGCCCTTGAAAAATCTTTGTCCCTTTAGTGGATTTACAAAAAAGCTTAAAGATGTGTTCTTATCTTTACAAGACACACAACATTGTGACCCAGTTGCATTTCTGTCTTTATTACTAATGTGGCCTTCAAACAGTGGCATGTCAGATGGATTCCAGTCGCCCCTGGCCTTTCGCTGTTGTCTTTTCATTTGCACCGATGGCGGCAGGGCAGATGAAAGCAGAGTGAACGTGTTCTCATTCCTTCTTTGCATGATTTAACAGCGATTAGACAATGTGGTTGCACTCGTTTTAAAGCTTGAAAATCACTCGGTAAGTGGCGAAAAACCGACAGAAACTATTTGGCATCTGTGATCGCGAGGGAAGGAAAGGAAACCGTCTCATGGCAGAGAGTGTTTTAACAGCACATGTCAGGCATGAACCACAGGGATGCGTTCACCTGGTCAGGGAGGTGTAAACTTGTTTTAAAGTGCTGCAGAGGCCTGTGCTCAGCCTGTTGTGGTCTCATCAAGGGGCGAGGGGAAGTCCTTGACATCTCCGCCTGTGGGGCATCCTAATAAATCAAGCAGAAGAGCCGGATTTTAAGTGCAGCCCCTCGAGTACTCGCACAGCATTGTTCCTTCTTTTTTTTTTTTACCAGCTGCATTTATTGATGCTGCTGGAGAAATGGTAGAAGATATTTTGAGTCATATTAGTGACATTCCCTTTAAATGCATATCATGCATCATCATCTGAAGCACGGACTTGCTCGTGCACACTTCATGATTTACACGTTGTTTACAACCAACCAACCAAAACACTTGAGAGCACATTTAGAGTTTCTTTAACTGCAGGAACGTGACTATTAGGTCCAGGCCATTTCTTTAGCTTTTTATGTGTGTTGTCTGAGAATGTGGCTTTAAACATCGTCTAACATCATCCTTCACAAGCATTGACAGTGTAAAGCCATCACTTGGATGCTCCTCGACAGATAAGAGGTTAACAAATAACCCTGCAGGCTTTTTAAGTGATGAGTTGCTCAACTCCACAGAGGCTGGACTTTATGGTCCTTATCTTATGATTAACAAGCCTTTGTCATATGATAACTACAATTATAGGGTAAGATGATATAATGGTTGCATAATGCAAGTAATGACTTGGTAACTTGGCGTAGCAAAGGCTGCACAATAAGTTCCGGGACAACAAGTCTGAATATGACTGAGTTGTTTTCTAATTTGTCGAGGGCTGTAGATTGTGTGTCACCCCACCGCCCCACTCACTTATACAGTACGCTCACAATGAAGCGTAATCTTACATGGTGGGTGGGGGGGGGGGCTGATAACAGAGGCCCTAAAAATGTCAACAGCTGGGAATGAATCAAAAGTTAGACATTCAAGTCAAAGCCCGAGCAAGTATCAGTTTCAGAAAAGGATATTTATGGCGCGTCATTTAATTTGAACTCGATTCCAGTGTAATGGCACGGGCAGGTTCTCTGAATGAAGACAGAAAATTGGGTTGAACATCGGCGAGTGCTCGAGGCGTAAATTGGTTTTAACGCGGCCTCATTTTTCCATCCTGCCTTAAAATCAATACGGTGCCTTTATGTTTTTTTTTAAGCTCCAGTGCAGAGAGACGCTCAATAATACAGGCTATTAACAAACGTGGAACACACACACACAGTGCACTGTTGGAAAGGCCTTTGGTTTGTTAGCGTAGCGCTTTTCTTCGGCCACATCCGTGGTTATTGTCCACAATTCAGTTTCACACAGATTCAGAGAAGTTTGTGTAAATCCTCCGTGAACCATACTGACTTATCCTTCTTGCCCACATTGTTATTAGTGATTGGTTCTTTTATTCAATTGTATCACAATACTGTGATTCTAGAGCTATTGCAATTTGATAGAACCATGAACTGCAGTTTTCTTTTCTCCCTGAAATCGAAATTGAATTATACATTTGTAGAGACATTAACCTTTGAGTCGTATTTCCAATATCAATGCACGTTGTGTGTCAGTCAGTCAGATAGTCATCTATATTGAATGGGAGCGAGGTACAAATTCAGCTGCCTCTGCTAATGATAAAATAAACACAATCAGGCCATTAAGCAAAATGAATAGAGGACAGAAGCCTTCAAATGAACTTCCTTGAAATTAAACTGAAAGATATTTACTTGTTTAAACCCTGGATTGCAGCTAACACTAGATAAACAGATCTTCCAATATGTTTGAGGTAACTCGGCAACTGCTGCTGTTAGATGTTATTGTTTTTTTCCCCTCATCCCTAATATAGAAATTGTAAATCAAATTTTTTTTTTGTATTTTCTGTGCGTGCACGCTGGATTAACAGCCCTGTCGCTATGTCCTTCAGCAGGGTCACATGCTGAATGTGCACCTCTCTCAGGCAAACAAAGGTCATTCTTTCACCTTCGCCTCTACAAACATATCCCAGCAACTGTGTCACCACATGACTTTACACCCAGCACATAAATCCATGATTACACACTCGGCCTTATCAGGCCCTCGGTCATGGTGATGTCATTCTAAGCTGTAACAGAAATGCAAACATTCCAAGGGAGACACGCACAGTGTGTGTCCTCGTGGTGAAGTCGCTTCCTGTTGATCAGGTGATCACTGAGACGGAGACCGGAGCTTAGATGGAGGGCTCATTAAAAACTGTTATCGACTGTTTGCACTGCTAACATGTAATAACTGCAGTGAAGTGTTCAACGCCACACAGTTTAATGTCAGTGTTTGGTGTCCCCCCATTGAGCATGTCCACGGTCGGCTGTGTCAACACACTCAAGAACGCTCACGGTCCATTTTGTGCAAACACACGTAAAAGTCAAGGAGGAAATCCAATCCCGCATGATGTCATCAGTGCTTTGGTTAACTCGCAGGTTTATTTTAACACTTGAACGTGAGCCTTTATGCTGATATGTGGAAAACCTCACTGTAAATCATGATAACATCCAGCTTCCTGCTCACAAAGTATGACTCTGGCATAATTGCGGGTTATAAAGGAGAAAAGTATGTGTTTGTTTGCGTCTTGATTGTTTACCCCGTAAACTACAGTGTTACCAGCTATATAAAGACAGATAGTTATACACGTTTGTGTTTGTTCTGGAAGCAAAGCACACATGTAGTCAGCAAATGAAATGCACCATGAGCAGAGTGCGGGTGACATCCGTTGTGCTTTTTATTATCTGCTCATTCTACCTGGAATAATTCCACACACCGGTTTATGTTGGAAGCTTTGTTTACCAGTCTTAGGTTATATTCCCCTGAAGGGTTGGATTCATTTCATATCGTCTGTGGTTACCATTATAGTTCAGTAAAGTTCAATAGTGCATATTAATATAAAAACCAGGACTTGGCATCAGGAGTTTCTTTTTTCTTTTCTTTTCATCTTTATTTTTATTTGACATGGACATAAAAACTTTGGAGTTGCACTTCAGTGGAGGGAATATATATATATATGTGTATATATGTGTATATATGTGTATATATGTGTATATATATATATATATATATATATATATACATATACATACATATATATATGTGTATATATATATATATATACACACATTTATATATATATGATTGTAAAAGAACAGTAGGTGCGAACAGTAGGAAAGGCCTTATTATTGGTAAAATAGTACTGAAAACATTGATGATATTGTACCATATTGTGGTACAGCGATAATAGGTGATTTAAATGTCACTGATTTGCAGTGTATCAGCTTAAGAGTGAAACGTTTCTTTGAGATTTGACATGTTTGTCTCCAGTGGTTTGCCACCAACAATCAACACCAGTTAGCTACAGTGACACCATTGTGTTGGGAGGAAGGACTGCTGAAGATACAGCTACTGCATGCTGACTCACACAGTGCAGCGGATTGTACCAGCTGTGACGCGCCAATCTTTCTGACAGCTACGAGCAGATTTGGGGCAATAGTCTGAGGGCAGGAAGGTCAAATGACTTCCTTCGAAGGATTTCTTTTCAGTGGCTCTTTTCTCCAAAGCCAGAGAAAGGAAAGTCTGTTTAAGGCAGCATATTTACACCACTGCCACAGTGAAAATTGAATTATGTTTGCTCATTTGCTTTTGCAGAAGTATGTCATTGTGAGGTCAGAGATGGAAAGATGACCTTTTTTAAGAGCCTCTGTTCTCCAAGACAAAAAGAAAGTCACGGTTGAAAGGAGGTTTCTGATGCATGTTTGAGATAACAGAAATTGCTTTCCGTGACGTTGAAGAGTCCACTCGGCAGATCAGGTACGCGGAAGATGAACGACATAGCCAGCAATTGTGAGACCTACTCGAAACATCAGCTACAAACGGACAAACATCACTTCGTCTAGTGCTTCATTTTGGTTGTCATTTCCATTGCCATGCCCCAGATATTAAAAAAGAAAATTAGCAGGCAGTCAAACCGGCTTCATTGTGTGCTATTTGGTATGTTTGCTGAGTCATCATGACTCTGTTGGCTGCATGTCTTGATTGCTGGAGTGGATGCTAACATGAGTCATAATGATAGCTGCTCTTAAAAGTTGAAACAGGTAGCAACAAGCTTATTATACAGAGGCTGCTTCTGAAGCTTTGGGGTCAAACACATTAGCTGTGCCACCAGCATTGTGTAAGCAAGAGGACATTAAAAACGTCTTTGTTGTGATTCATGTTCACAGGGTCAAGGCGACGTTGATGGGAAAGTCCCATGAAAATGTGCATAGAGGCCTGACCGACATCTTGTCCTTTTTAAGTCCTAAAGCGTTGGCGCCATTGTTGCAGAAAAGTTACACCAATTGCCCACATTGAAGTCACGCATGACTTCACAGCGGCAACACCTGATCTCACTTCTAAGGCTTGTGCAGACAAGCCTTGTGTAAACCAGCCGGCATATCCTGATTCTGGACTTGGGCGCTGGGCAATCTCTAAACCACTGGGACCGTAAGAACAGGTGCTTGGTGAAAGCTCAGCTGTCGAGTGCAGGCTGTGGTAGCTCCAGTTTGCGGTTCAGGCTGCGGCAGCTGCAGGTAACGGTGTTGGGTCTTGACCTCAGGGTGAAGGACTAACCCAACAGTTAAGAAAGCACTGCAGTGTGCATCTGTTCCAGCCTTCTCCATCTGAACAAACCCCAGATCCCATTAGATGCAGGACTTCAAAGGTCTCACTCGACTCGTGTGATTAATTGTTAGCCATTCCCACATATTTACTGTAAACTGCCTTCAAAATTGGACTTCATGCGTCAGACTGACCATGTGACAGGCTGTGATGCAGCTGTGCATGTTCAGACTGAAGGGATTCCATATTGTATCTATGCCGGCTTTATTAAGTCTCTGGTGACAACAGAGGGCCTATTCAAACAAGACCAGACGTGCTGCTCCACACGGCCTTATTATCCTCTATCTATAAATCTTTGTGCAAGTACTGTATGTTTAATTTGAACTTGCTTGTGCTCCCGACTTCTATCCATTTCATTTCATTTTAAATGTGATAATAAATAGATTTTATTTCCCAAGTAAAAATGTTTGAAGTGATGCATGGCAGATGTAATGTATATACTGTACAATGACCCAAGCCTTTCAGTAAGAAGTTGTTAGATTGATGAAGAGCTGGTTTACTTGGAAGGTTGCCTTAGATTTTACAATGCTCAGGGACTATTATTCATTTAATAACATTATATGCTCATGTTTAAGTTTATGATGGTTTGGCTGAGGCTTTGACGGGCTCGTTTTCTTTGTGGATTTATTGGTGGTATGGGCATTAATGCACATTAACTCAGTGCAGGCAGATAAAGTACAACACCACACGAAAGTGGAACACATTGGTTCAATCCAAAGGTCACTTTTATTTATTTCAGTGTGAATAATTTCAATACTGTCACTCCAACAATACTGGATCCATAGTTCAGGTGTTAAAATTGACAAATGTCTCTGACATTAGGTGAACTTAGTATTTGCTTGTTTCGGTATGTATTTGTTTTGGACGTCAAGGTGAAAATGAGCTCATGGTCATTTTAAAATCTACCTGGCTACAAGAACCTCACGTTCCACTCCAACACAAATAGCAGTGAACACAGAGTGAACATTGAATAATACTTAAAAAACGTAAGTACTGTGATGTAATACCTTGCATCGGGTGTAGCAGCACTATATCTCAGTGAGTCGGTTCCTCATCGAGTGGGTACAAATGGGTACATAGTCACACATCAAGGATTTCACAGTCATTTCCCTTCAGAAATGTGTGATAATACAGTGTATTTACAAGGGCAGACATTTAGCCTTCAGCACTAAATAACCACAATGACTTCGCCATACAATTACAGCAACATCAACTTTGCAGGAAATTCAAGGTATTGTTATGAATAACCGACAGCAGTGCAGTGTGAAAGGCAAATAATGCTATTTTCAGCTAATGCAGTCATTAGCTAAGTCATGCTTATCTGTTATTTGCCCAAAGGGTATTTTCATGCTGTTTCATGCTCCGAACTTAGCAGGAGGTTACACTGTAAAAAACAGCTTGGAAAATAGACCTCTCCATTGTAGAAATACTTGATATTGCTTGAGCATGTTCTCTATTGTAAAGTACTCATATCTAAATACAGAGTGTTCAGTGGATAGTGTTTCTAATACTGTTTACGACCTATAACTAATTAAAACACAAGTAATCAAATCATATGTATTTGTTACGTATTATTTTAGAAAACAATATGGGTACAGTTTATTATAGGATCTGCGTACTGTCAGTCAGTCGACTTTCAGTAGACTTAAAATTAATCAAAACGTTCGAATCTACGTTGAACAACGTGCTACTTCATGATAATCAGTGTCTATTTGCAAATATTTGCAGATTTTCACAGCTCTGGTGGTTTTAACACAATCACCTGGTAGTGATATGTTGATGTGTGAGTGACGTGACACCTGTAGGAAACATAGTGAAGAACAATGTTTGTGTTTATGAAAGCACAGTGAGCGTGACGCCTCCTTTAGTCCTTTTCAGGATGCCCACAGCTTCTTCATGAGTGACGCCCTCCAGACTTTGCCCGTTCACCGCCATTATCTGATCTCCTCGTTTCAGGCGACCGTCCTCCGCCGCTGCTCCCTAAATGCAAACACACACACAAACACACATGTGGGCTTTTTGTTGGACAACACACATTTGTTTTCAGTTTGGCAAAGATAAATTGTTGTAACTTGCTGAACTTACCTTTCCAAAGACAGTTTTGACATAGATGGGTAAATCTCCATGAGGACTTCCGTACCCTCCAACTATACTGAAACCTAGTCCGTCTGGTCCTCTTTCAAGAGTGATGCTCTTATACTGAGGTGGACTGATGGGACGACAGAGACACTTTTTTAGAAGAGACACAAATATGAAAAAAAGCTCCTCCGTTGACTTAAAAAAATACCTTTTAAATACTTTCCCCACTTTATTAGGTACGCGTGCCACAATGAAATGGCGGGAGTGGCTTCAACATTTGATGTATGTGTGTTCACCTTGGTTGTAAAAGTGGTTTATTTGAGCTACTGCTGCCTTTCATTCATTTCAAACAAGTCTGGCCATTCCCCTCTGACCTCAAAAAGACATTTTCACCAAGAGAACTGCCAATCACCGGATATTTTTCCTTTCTTGGACCATTCTCTGTAAACCCTTGAGATGGTTGTGTGTGTACAACTCCCAGTTAACCAGCATTTTCTGAAATAGTCAGACCAGCCCCCTCTGGCACCAATGATAATACCACATTTTAGTCACTTCACTGAACCTGGATTTGACCTTCAGCAGCTTGTGTTGACCATGTCTACATGCCTAAATGCATTGGGTTGCTGCTTGATGATCGGCTGATGTGATGAGCAGTTGCACATGTGACCCTAATAAAGCACTTTGGGGAGTGTATTTTAAAAATCAAATTTTAAATCAAATCATTTTCATTACATCCACAACTTAACATCCCGTGCACGTTTGTATTATAGGTGACCCGCAAGTTTAATTATGCAAGTTGAACATTCGAAGAAGCCACTCCATGCTTCAAATCACAGTACTGTAGGTCATCATTTGTTTACTTGTTTACTCGCTGTGAATGGCGATATCACATCCCCGTGCTTTTGTTGTTTTTTCTGCCCATCAGCTGCTCCTCACAGAGAAAACACATGGCTACTTCATGTGCAGCTGCTAGGCTCTTCACCATTGAATGAAGATGGACAAGAAAAAACATATGGCAGAAGAATTAAATCTTGGCTGTACTTCTTATCCAAGACTTATCACTTCTGCTATGCTAGCGGCTTAAATGCTAACGCTTCTCCAGAGTTTATACACACACGGATGGATTATTCAGTGGACCGAAAGAGAGTGGCAGAACACCATGAGGCGAACAGACACATCAGTTACTTCTGAGATGAAAATAAAGCACCGCTAACCTCTTATTAACCTTCTATCATCTTATGGGGTGAGTTTTCATTAACGTCCTTAATCTACGTTACGATAGTGTTAAGTCAAAGTCACATACAGGGATTAAAAAAATGCTTTTTTATGCTAGACGCTGTTTTTTAATAATCCACTGTGCGCTTCAGAGCGTTAAGCTTTAACAGGAGAATTTGAGCATCTGCTATTAATATGAATAACAAACCAACCTGATGTTGGGGGCCCACATCTTCTTCAAATCTTTTCAGATTTCTTTCAGAATTTGTAAATACCTTAAAATGTCCCTCAGCCTACTTGTTCCTGTTTTTGAAGTCTATTGTGGTCAAATGGATTTTAAATATTCCGCCTATAAGAACCAGTTCATACCCAATGTCATCCTGGAAGATGCAGCTTGGTGTGAGACCTACAGCTGGCTGATCCTGAGAGGGGCCTGTCACAGTTGTGTCACCGCCTGCTACCACCTGCATGTGCATGAGCAAACACAAAGAAGCACACACTGTCACGGAATGTTCGATCTGGTTTACTGACAAGTGCTGGATGTGGGAGACAGGTTTTATAGTTCTGGTAAAGTCTGCTGCTGGTAACCTTTGCCTGCTTTTGTTCTATAGATTATCTAATTGTCTATGTGGGTTTTATCTAATAAGAACAGAAGAGATAGAAGGAAGGGAGACCTGCAGCTGTATTGTGCCTGTAGCATTCTTCAGCAGAGTGACGGCCTGCAAATGGCTCATGCCTTCAGCAGAGGTTCCACAGATGCTGACGATTCGGTCCCCAATCTGGAAAAGGGAGAGTTAAGTTTGTTAAGTTGCATGAGGGAAAGGGGACATTAGCTGAGACATTACCCAGGCCTGCCTACTTTTAAATGATTTGTGTGTACAAAAGAACCCACATGTGCACTGCCCCTAATGACGGACGATTTTACACACACAAATATACATCAAACTCCATTTACACAGTAAATAAAGTCTTTGACGTATATTGATATAGTGACGATTGTGTCATCTGTGTAAACTTGACTCAAACTCAACCTCGATGACGTTAACTCATGAAACTCACTTGAACTCGACGTACATAGCTTATTCACAAAAACAGTATGTGAAACACCGGCTCACAATATAGTTTGTGCTCAGTCATTTCTTTCTGTTGTGTTCTCAGGTCTCGTTCTGGTTGAAAACATGAATAAACATTCAAGATTCTCCCCTTTACTTCAATGAGCCCGTCTGTAGGATTAATGATGTGAATGCAGGGAGTGGGAGAGATTTATGAGCCATGTTCGAAGACACCATTGTCCTGCTCCGGGCACACAGGCCTACGATTGTTAGCTTCACTGTCGTTAAACTGCAAAGGTCACTGCTACAGGCGGCTGACTCTTGACCTTTGGGAGCATCTGAGATTCACCATCTGAATTCAGTGAGTGGGAATACGTTCACTGAAAGTAGTTGACATTCATTTTAGATACCACACAAAAATGACTGGTATGCAATTTCAGATTAGATGTCTACTAAAAGCCAAAAAAAAGAAAGAAAGAGGTAATTGAGGAGGCAGGAGTCATCCTGGTACCTTGAGCTTCTGTGTCTGAGCGGCCAGGCCAATGGGATTCATCATGGCGATGAAGATGGGTATATCACCCAGAGGGCTGCCCACACCACCTGCTATACTAATCCCCAGAGAATCATTGGGCCCTTTAGTGAGCTCCACCATTCTGGTGTCCTGATGCTCTGGTGCTGAGGAAGTCAAAATGAAGACATTAACATGTTGTTGTTCACAGTGACATGGCTTGAAAATGATTATTATCTGTTTGTTACTTTACGGTTGCAAGATATGGACACTTACATTCCTGACTTTGGCCTATTTTGTCAGGGTTACCAGGAAGATTTGCGGAGTCTAAACAGGACAGAGAGGCGACCTTGGAACTTCCTGTTTCACTCACCTGAAACAAAAAACATGTAGAGCTGTTTTCTTTCTCTGTTCTAGATAAATGGTTGCCATTCTACATTATCAGTCAGTTCTTTTCCATGCACATTTCAGTGCTGCTATAATTCTAACGTACAAAGACTTGCTGGGAACTGATTAACTGAAGTGTGTATGCCTCTGCTGTGCATGGTGGCACCATGTCCCCTTTGAGAATTAGGTGTTTCTTAGTTGACCTTTTTCATCACAGACAACACAAACTTTAGCAGCTATTCCATAGCATGTCAATTACCATTCTAGGTCTTTATACCATCCACATACCATTGTCACTGTCATCTTATTCTTATTCTTCTATGTACCACCGTCTATTATTTCTGGGTTAAAGGTGGGGACTGGAAATTGTAAGGCATGCACAGAACACTGTAGCCAGCTTGAGTCTGACATAATTCATTGTACAAGCTCAAATGCACTTAACACATATCTTAAAAGTCCAAAAAGACCAGCACAATGATTATTTTTTTCACAATAACGTCATGATTGATAGATGTTTAATGAGTGGTCCATTACCTGACTACTTTGTGACAGTCGTCTTTCAGAGTGGAAGGGACCGGCTTTAAACCTCCCCACCTCCATTGTTATGGGCCCCACGCAGCACTACAACACAGGCATCGTCTTATTTTTGATCTCGTCGTCAAGCACAGTTAAAAGAGTGTTTTATTCGCAGCAGAGTAGATCTACCTTCAGTAGTGCGGCCACGGCCTCCTGAGTGGCCGACCTGACGTCCTCCCCATTGACTGACAGGATCTGATCTCCCTGCGTCAGTTGCCCGTCAGTGTCCACCAAACCTCCTTTCACAATATCAGACACAAACACTCCTGTGTCATTCCTGGTGGGGTGGCACAAAGAAAAAGATTACGACAACGAAATGACACTTATATTATTGTATCAGCCTCTGCATTTATCATATCATCATATTATTGTGAATGTTTCTCCACTAGCTGACCTTCCCCTCCAGAAGTTTGCACTAGTTATATACTATTGATTCAACAGTTTCACATATTTCCATTGGACTGCTAGACAAGCACAGCCTTTACTTAATGGGAAACCACAGACAAACAGCTGGTGAAATGGAACATTACAGAGCAAAGAGTGTTTTTCACCCCCAACTGTGACCTTAAAAAGTGTATTTTCCATCTCAGATGCCTACATGGATCTGAACACTTTGCATTTTGTCAGACCAACTTAGAATATACTGAGCCAGCATGAGGAGTATGTGTTGGAACTTGTTTGCTTGATTGACACGTGTTTGTATCTACCACTGATCACTGTGATGATTCACTTGCTTGTTCCACTTCTGCACCATGTACGCTTTTAAAGCTTAGACCAAACTTAGGTTGAGGGGTATGAGTGGTAACAGAGAGGTCAACACGGTCTGTGTCTTTGTTTCTTCTGATTACAGAAATCTGGAATCTTAACCACGACGATGATGATGCCTTTTTAAAAAAGACACAACTCAACAACAGATGTTGTACAACTGATGTGCCAATCTCCACGTGGATGAAGATACAACGAAAGCTGGGAGGCAAGGTAACTTGATCCTCCTCAGTTTCCCACTGCCAGAAATACTTGGCTGTCACAGAGCCTCACCACTAACTACAAGCTTGAGCTTTCCATAGGAGAGATTTTTGGTTGTCTCTTAGGTTACAGTTTTTTCTCTACAGCTGTTGGTTTCCAATTATGCAGCAAAACTACTATGACGGACACAAATAAGTACAGCTGCATTAAAAGTTTATCTTTCACCCCAAAACCTTTTTTGTCCTGTAGTTAAATTCAGTTGCTCTATGAGAACCCAACACAAAGCATTTACAATCTTAAAACAACAAACCACAGAAAAACAGCATAGGAAATATTCAAAGACACATTATCAGCAGTATACGTGCATGTACAGCCTGCATAAGCCATTTCTGACGTTTATCCCAAAGGTGAGATCAGTCACTCCACACTGAGCAGTAGCTACCTCATCCTGTGGACCAGCAGGCCTTTTCCCACATGTGCCTTAACCCATAAATGCTCCGCCAGAGTAAAAGCCTGAGTTGAGTTTAATGTATAAGACAGTTCCAGCTCATGTCCACGTCAGACCTCTATGAATCATTATGAGCAGTTCTCATGGGAGCATTAGAAGTGACATAACTATACACAGTCAACATGAGGTTTCAGCTTTGTCTGTGACAGTTAACTGGGGTCAGGATTGCCACTGAAAATGACTAACATGTCTGGTGAAATGCTGACTCACTCCTCATTTTCCATGACGTTTTACATGTTAGTAAAAGCAGCAGTGTTTTGTTTTTTTTACAAACAAATTTCACCGCAGTTCAGGACATTGGCCCTCTGTGGTGTTCATATTTCTGTTTCCCTTTGGGAATTTCTCTGAATCTAAAAAATATCAAAGTAAATCCAATTACAGTTGTAATGCTGATTAAGCCTATTAGCGTCATAAGACTCTCTGTAATGGTCAGTATTGTGGTGTTTAGCAAGAGCAACATTGCTCTAGTAAAGCAAGACGGCTGCAAACAGGTTGGAGTATGACTGAAACACAAACAGGCGCCCACAAAAGGTTTCAGAAGAGAATTTTACAGCTCAAAAAACCTTGTTGTTTAGCAGTTGGACAGACAGGAGAAAAGCCTCTTGCCCCTGCAGCTATATACAAACAAATGCTCCCTCAGTCAGGTCTGATAATATTGCTTGACATAGGCTGTTTTTAGATGAAGGACACATACAAAAAATATTTTACACGGTTTCTGTTCACGCAGACTAAACATAGGCATAATAATAAGAAAACCACTAAACGCTATGCACTGCAGCTTAAAATGTAAGTCAAGATGATAAAAACAAATACAAAAGGGCAGTCGTGACTATATATAATTGTCTGCGTATTAGTCTACTTACTGTCACTACTCTATATTTAAATTTATGTTTTCAATGGTTACCTTACATTCCGTGATCTGCATTAAAAAGAAAAAACAGTGTTTGGTTGTTTTGTTTTTTTGTACATAATATTTAACACATTTACTACTATATTCATATGTAAAGCTTATTCAGCACTGTAATGAAGATTCTGCTCGACATTAATATAGGTGGACTACACATTAAGCAGTAGAGCTTAGTTAAAAATAATAATAAAAAAAAGCTCCCTCACCTCCTCCCTACAATACTGAGGCCCAGGCCCTGACCGGGCTTCTTATGTAGCTCCACAGTGAATGAGTCCCACAGGTCCTCCTCTTTGTACTGGGCCTCGTCCCTGTAGACCGTCAGCCGTACCCTCTGCGGTGTCTGCCGCAGCACATTGATGGCTTCATCATGACTCGCTGCGCGCAGGTCGATACCGTTCACCTGTGATGAGATATAGTTAGATAATTATATATATGTATATATATATATGTATATTTTTTTTAAGTGTGCCAGGAATATGCAGCTGTTCCAACCCGAAGCAAATTAGTGAAGGTTCATTTTAAATTAATTATACGAAATGTCTTGAGCACATTTCCATCTTTGGGCATGAAGCAAAGTATTGGGCTCCTGGAGCAGCAGAGAACTATAAAAAGCAATACAGTCTAATTTAGTGCAAATAAAAAGGATTTTCCTATCACCACTAACGTCACATTTTCTGTTGAAACCCAAACTGCTGAGGTACCACTGGACCATGTCTAAACCACAGGCTGATGTTAGAAAACTTCCATTCAAGTTAAGCGAAGCAGCGTTCCCACTAAACCAAGAAGCTCACTGTCCACTCTTTTTTGACCACATTAAACAGAGGAAATACCTCATTAGCTTTTGCCATGGACATGCATAAGATTTTTCCCATAGTGGCTGAAGGCATCACTGTGGGCTGGGAAACTGTTCTTTTCACTTTCCATTGACCCTGTTTTCTAAACACAACAGCTTGGCTCTGGGACAGAAATGAATTGTAGAGGGTAATTAAGTCATAAGGTTAAGGGTGTGTGTGTGTGTGTGCGTGCGTGTGCGTGTGCGTGCGTGCATTGATGTGTGCCTTTCAGTTCAGGTCTCTTGATCGTGCTACCATAACTAAACTCCTGAGCTCCACCCCTGCCCTCCCTCTGTGACAAAGCATGAGGTCATATGGAGGGCAAATCCAAGTTGAGCTGCGATACTTACCTTGTCAATCCTCAGTATACATACAGGATTTATACTGGAGGTTACTTCCCCCTGACTTATTACTCAAAAGCACTTCATTCTTGAGTGAATTGTCTTGCTAACTTGTTTCAAGTGTTATACTTATACTTATAGATATAAAGTTAGATTTGAAATGCCAAATAGTAAAATTACTTGGATATACAGTGTTATCATTTCTCACAGAGCTTTGTAGTTTCTAACCATTTAATAACTGACTGAACTTTGAAACCCAAGCTTTCAAGTTGAAACTCCTCAGGCAGCCACGGCTCAGTTATTAAAAAGCCTCTTTTCATCTGGGTCATAAGTGATGCTTATTATTCCATTCCACACCTCCAGGATTTGGTCTCCTGCCCATAGTCTGCCATCTTTGGAGGCTGCCCCCTCTTCATAAACTTCATGGATAATGATGGCCCCCTGGAGAGGAAGAGAAAAAACGAGCAAATAATTATGGCAGAGGAGAACAGGGGTGAACAGTCACTGTTTACACACAGGATATAAGAGGGATACTGAAAAGTAATTGAATATGTTGTACATGTTAGATGAGATATTGCCTTTAACAAAGATGTGTACATGTAGATTTCTATTGAATTTGGAAGCAGACACACATTATTTTTGGATTCTCGGTGTGTATGCTTCTGACTTCCAGCGTGAGTGTCGTTTGGGGTTCAGAGGTTACATTCCAGGGCTGGATATTGTCTGCTGTGGCCCAGGCCAAACAAAGAGCTGCTCTCCCAAGCCTGACTGAGCAGACAGAATAGATGGGCTGAGGAGAGGATGGCAGAAGAGGAGGAGGACGACTATGACAACATAATTTCCTACATTCCTGAGCCGCCATGGCTATTTCAAACCTGGGTTACACCACCACCACAGTGTATGTGGGTGGCATCATGGGTGTGACACAGTTCAGTCACTTCTCTTTTAAACACTTGTATATTTTCTACGTATTTGTACAAAAGACTTTAAACAGCAACCATTTATCATCAGTGTTTGTGTTTTAGAGATTATCTATGAGTAACAGCACTCCCTTCATATCAGCAACGCTCTTTCGTAAAGGGATACAGCCTCATTAGCAGATCTGTATTTCTTTATTTTTTGTTTCCTACCAGCAGGGTGTCACAGCCTCCCACAATGCTGAGGCCCAGGCCTGTTCGGCCCTTGGAGATGTCGATGGTGGTCTCACAGCCGGGGATGATGGGACAGGTCGCCGGGTCACAGGCCAGAGTTGAAGGGGTGGAGGAGCGACTCAAACCTAAAATAGAGAAGGTAAAAGAAGGAAATTGGTTTAGTTGTCTAATATCAATAAATCCAATATTTATTAATTTTCCCGCATGAGAAATTAATTACACATTAGCCACTGTTAATTAAACGCATGTGAAGGAAATCTGCAAATACACTCACTAGTGATTGTTTCTGTCTCTGTAGGGTTCTGTGTGGCTGTGGTGGTGCTTGGCAAACTGGTGATAACTCCATCTGAGCCACCCCCATCCTGGCATGAGGACTATGGAGAATGGAGAGGAGGAAGGAGAATGTGGAGAAGGTCAGCTTCACAGGAAATGTGGCTTTTCTCATTTGAAAATTGATGTGGCTGGTGTTATTATTAATTCTAATTATGCCAATACAATTGATTGTATTTGGTCTTTATTGTCGTAAAAGAAATTTACAAAAAAAAAAACATAAAAAGAAAATTAAACCTTTTCTTCAGTGTAGTCCACCACTGATTCACCATTCACAGCCAAGAGTTTGATTTCTGGTTTGATGCAGCCCTCCTGCAAAGAGCAGATCAGATCTCCACTCTCAGCATTTCCCTCAGCAAAGGTGATTCCTAGTCCATCATCCTCCTATGATAGAAAAAGACCAGCATGAGTTCACAAAAATGCCAACCCAATTAAAACAAGACTTGCCCTTCCTACTTGATAGAGAGGCTTTTAAGGGATTGTGTGTTAAGTCAATGACGCCACTGTCATGTCCAGATTCTGTAGCTTATTAAGCTAAACTTCCCACTTGTCCCTTTTGTTCTTTTTTGCTTTGTATCCTGCTACAGTATGTTCACCTGGCTTTTTATTTAAAAAAAAATCATGATACTCCCTGCTGAGACGTTTCCTTCAACCTAAAAATATTAGATCTGAAATGAATTTCACCATGAACAGTTTTTCTGTAGAGGTACGGCGCTGCTTCGTAATTCAAATGTGATATTTTTCTGTGTCTAGTCTCTTATTTTCTTGCTATGCACAAAGCAGAAACCATAAGTGGTCCTTTTATTTTTCAGGGAGGTGCTCTTCTCCTATTCACAGTTGTGTTTATTCAACCTTTTATTCAACAAGTTTGTGTCTTTTCTCTGTCTTGACAGCTTGTCAGACTTGACTGCTCCTGTGTGTGTTCCCTCTCCATCTCCCTGTCACACTCTACTGACTTTTTTTGTGAACATCTCCCTCATTACCACACTGTCTCCAAGACTTTATTTTAGTATTGCGACACTGTCTCACGAGTGACTCGTGTGTAGGAAGAAGATTGTATCTCACCTTCAAATGTGTGATATGATGGGCATATTTTAAAGCATCCCCGTTATCATCAGCTGTTTCCGGCTGTAAGGAAATATACAGTAGTTAGTACAGTATGAAGTAACAAAGTGAGGCTTGTGTGTTGGCTGGATGGAGGGGAGTACACGACTGTGTCTACACCACTGATTGTGGTTTTTGGTTGCACACAGCCATGGAAGGTTGGGAACTCCAGGACCACACAAAGTGACCTTCAGTAGGAAACAATGTAAACAATACAGGAGCACAACGAAGAGTAGAAATAGACTTTTATTGGAGATTTAATATTAGTCGTGGTTTTGTGTGACTGTCAAAGTATTTCACCAGCTGGAACTGTACTTTTTAAGATCCCCATTAGTTTGTCTGTTAGAGAACTTGCCTGTGTGCAAATGTATGTTACGTGTGTGTGTGGCCATAAGTGAAGTTGTACCTCAGTGTGGGGCTCCACTGTGTCTCCCTCTCGCTCTCTCACAGGTCCCACAGCCATCTGGTTCAGCGCCTCTGTGTTCCTGTTTCAAAGAGTCATAATTCTTGTAAATCATTGTTCCTGTGCTTCGTGACAGACAAGTAATGGTTTGCATCTGCTGATCAGTGTCTCTTTTAGTGGGTCAGGAAAAGGATGTGCGCTAAGTGTGAGGTTATGTAGTGTGCTGTTTGGAAGAGGGTTAAGATGGGTTAACATTATTTGTTAGAGGTGATGCATCACCTGAACTTTATACAACAGGAACTACGTTCTACAATATTCAAATTCAAGAACAAAAATTAAGAGTTTAAAAAACATGTTTTTAAATAAAATGTTTTTAAAAAACATTTTAAAATTAAGATTGACTGTTTTCATTATGCTGTCTTTCTTTTAATGAAGATATGCTACAAACAAAAATGTGTTAAGTCGGTGAATCCTACTTTAATAATATTAAAATTACAAAATCATTGACAAACTACTTGATTAATCCTTATTAGACAACAAATACTTTCCTGTTTCCACATTAACAAGTGGAATACACTAGAACTAAATGGAATAACTAAATATTGACTGAATTACTTCACCTCCAAGTACAGTGCGTCTTCTGTTGAGTAACAATAGCTCCCTCTATTGGATTTTTTTGAACATTACAACACAATTATTGGGCTTGTGTCATGATGTTATCCCTGGAAAACGTAGTAGCTGATGCCATGGGAATATGTTCATGCTTTAATAGGGAGAACAAGTTTTTTTTTTATACCTGACAAAGATGATTTTGACTTTGGATGGAGAACTCTTGATTATGGAGGATGCATTCTGGTGACTATGGCCATAAAGGACTTGTCCATTGATCTAACAGAATAATAACAAAAACAGTATTATTGCTCACTTAGACACATAATAAAAATGCAGTAATACAATGATTTGATCAGAGAATTATATTCAAATGAACTACTTAAAAACAATACAAAAATCACCTCCAGCAGCTCATCCCCAACAACCATACGTCCGTCCTTGCCAGCTGCCCCATTGGGGTCTATTCCCACCACAAACACACTCATGCGAGCTCGGTCTCTGTTCCCCGCCAGGCTGAGGCCCAGGCCCATCTTTCCTTTCTCCAGCTCAATCATATGTAGGACACCTGGGAGGCTGCCATAGCAGTGGATCACGTTCTCTGAAAGACACAGATGGAGTCATGGCATACAGATGTAAAGCGAAAATGATTCTGGAGTGCCAGATTTGTCTCAGTCATGAGGTTGCATATTAGTTCATGTAACTCAAAAAAGGGGCTCTGGTTTTTTGTCAGATGCTTAGGCAGAACAACCTCATGTTCATTTTTACATGTCAGATGGGTGAATTTATTTTTGCGTCAGTTCCACCTTCTATCTTTGTCTCTATTGTTCTCACTCAGGTCCCTTCTCTTTTTCTCTCCACCTCTCCTGTCTCTGGTGTGTTAGATAGCTCTTCAGACCAATAGGCTTGTGTTATTCTGGGCTCCCTGCCACTGTTGAACCATTCCAGTCCTGTACTAATCTCCACAACTCGCCTCCCCGGGCCCAACCTCATCAATCTTAACCCCGCAGGATGGGCCCCGTTTCATCCTTTGTAACACACATACACACAAGCCCCAGATGTTTGGAGGCTGGAAGTATGTCTTTTATGCTGATAGCCTGAGATGAGTATGACCTGCTCTCCTTGAAGCAGAGAGTCTATCCTACAGTTGACATTACAGCGTCTGCAGGATGCTAATAGTTTAATTGGGGCATTGTGTCCTTCAGGTTTTGCTGAGGTACAACCCCCTCAAGCATGAGAGTCCTTACAATTTTATTGGAGACTGAATGAATGGATTTATAGAGGCAGAAGAAAGATGTCATTTGGCTGACCTCTAGTGGCAATTATGTGACATAGCACTCATGGCAAGGCTATAAAGTAACTGTCCTCATAATTGACTGCACTTAAGTGAAACTTCCGTGAGTGTACACTCAAAGACGTGTTTTTTTAATTTTGTAATACCGAGTTAACTTATCATATGCCAGTGTGAATATAAAAAATGCAAAAATAAATTCCACACCGAATATCTCACGACACCCTTACAAATGGAGTAAATGAACTCACTCCAGTTGTATCCAAACTCATCCTCCGCCTCCTCTTCCTCCTCTTCGTTCTCCTCCTCTGCCTCAGCAGGTCTGCCAGGAATCTCTGTCAGTGTGTCTGTATCAGTCTCTCCCACATGGGGCACCACTGGCAGGGGGAGGACAGTGCTGGTGGGAGATGCCTTTGCTGCTTCGCGCTTTGCCGGCTGTCACGCCACAGATGGAGTTGGAAAACAGTTTATTAGTAAAACTTACAGAGAAAGAGAAAGATTTGACTCTGCAATTAGGTTTGAATCGACTTTATGTGAGGTTTAAAGAGATAGAAAGCCACATGAGAGCTGCTGATGTAATCAGAAGCCATATGCTTGCTTTCCATCAGATTCATAACTTTGGGAAAAATAGGTTAATTTCAGGTTGAGAGATAAGTTAAACCTATGTAATATCAGAATGTAAGGCAAAGAATGTACAGCCCCAAACAATCATACAGTTACAAACATATTCAATCTCATGTATTTACTCTTGATTACATTTGTATTTCTAATTCAAACATTGACTATTCTTACCTGAAAACTAAGAGCAACACAGTCAATTTTGATTCATATTACAAATCAAAATCTAGGACAGAACAAATAGCAAAAGACAAAGGTTGTACAGATTTGACAAAAGTGCACAAAGGAATTCAGCCAAATGGAGGAGGTATTAGGATATGCACAAGTGTATGCACGTACACCATGTTAGATAATCCGATACATGACCTGTACCACAATATACCAACCGATGTACATGCATACGCAGGAAGGAAAAGTGGAAAGCACAACACAGAGACCCACAAACCTTAAATGGGGTAGGAGTGAAAGGGTTAGTTGGGGAGAGGCGGAGGAAAAGTCTACTGTCACCCTCCTACAGAGAAAAGACAAAGCAACAACTTTAGAAGACAACACATACAGACGTGACAGACATAATATGTCCATGCTCCATTCAGGTGTTTGACCATATCACGTGCAAGGAAAAAGTTGAGCTCAACTGCTTAAGAAAACACCACTGTTTTTGTAAACTTGGTCGTTCATATAGTGAGCAACACATTCGGAAAGTTGGCCATGAAACAACAACAAACCCAAAACACTGATACAAGCTGTTAGTAAAGGCCAATGCGAATACAAACCTTGTCCTTGTCCCTTGTTACAGCTGCGGCCCTCTCCTCACCAGAGTCTGTTATCAGTGACTGTGGTGCACAAGATGACATGAAGTTAAATCACCATGCTTGAGATCAGACGGCCAAATAAGGAATTTCCAGTTAATTTGTGTCACGCACAGAGGGAAAAATCCCTAATATTCACTTCAGTGTCACTAGATAGTGAGACATACTCTATCATTCTGCTGCATACTGCAAAACAGTAATCCTATAAATATTAATAGGCTCAGACAGTCAGAAGTGTTGAATGTTTAAAAGCAGCCTCATGCAGCATAAGCTGTATCATGAAAAGCCATCTGTTTTTTAATGTTACAACTTCTGAAGAAAAACACACATTTCTGTTTCTTTCAACAAACTTGAAGCTTGGCAATTCCAGACTGAGAACTGACCCACACACACACACATACACACACACACACACTCGACCATGCCAAGACACTGAACATGCACCACATGTCTGTCCAAGCTTGACCATTGTCTCCTTGAGATTGAGCTTAAAAGGTTCTGGCATTCGACTTTCGAGCATTTTGAAAAAAAAGGATACCGCAGTTTATACTTTTGCACATAATATCCCCTGTCTTATCAAGTTGTTATTTTCATTCTTGAAAAATTGTGCCTTGGGGCAGAAGGAAAATAACAAGCACTTACAGTAATAGCCTTTAGTGTCACTTAACTTTGGGTCACATAGGAAAACACAGTGTGAGAAACATAAATACTTGTGACATATGCTAACAGATGAGGAAAATGGTGGGTTCGATGATGCAAAATAAACTCATACAGAAGCAGAACTTTTACAATATTTTATAAAAGGCAAAAGTTTGGATTCTCAATCTTAATTATTTAAACCTGTTTGAATAAAATGTAAGATACTGAATTAACTGATGTTGTAAAACTACATACAATCTCACATCAATAAAAATTCTCGCCTTCACCCTAATGGCGAAGCTAATTTTCAGTACAGTTTTCACAGCACAGGCTCAGTGAAAGACACACTACACACAAGCAGGCAGACACAGACATGGGGTAGCTTTCTAACCTGAGGGAGGGCAGGAGCTAAGTAGGTTTGATTAGTGCAGCAAAGGCTCGACCCACGGTGGCTATTTAGCTGCAGAAAAGGCAGGGGTGGCTTCAAAAAGCAACACACAGGATTAACAAGCTGACAACATGAAGGATTTTTTTTTAAACAATATTGAGTCTTTTAGAATAAACTGAATCAGAGACCATCCAGGGGAAAAAGGGGGGAGAGCATGGAGGACAAATTCACCTTGGGTTTTATTTTAATGAGGAACCATTAAAGCAAGGACTTTCCTTGAAGATAGCAGTTTTCCTCTGTATCAAAAAAAGAAGGAGAGCAAAGCTTTTTTTCCTCTGAAACATTTTAACAAAATGTTACAAAGATTCTTCCTCCAGGCTTCTGGGAGATTATTTATTGCTTGCAGAAGAGTGATTTGAAATTTGAAGGAAAACACCAAGGATATGCTATTATGCTCCCAAGTTGGCCCCCTGTGGCTGCATTTAATAATGGCACAAGTGACCTGTCTACATCACCAGATATGAGATGAGATCTCATGAAAAAACATTTTTCATACTATTCCATCTGTTGTTATGAACCCATAGAGGCAAAAGCAATATCCATATTTGCTCCTCCATAGTTTAGTTGATGATAGAACCAAAACAACATGTGGCGATGAAATTTCCATAAGCCCTGTGGTTGGAATGCATCAAGAATCTATTGTGGATGCCAGTATGACACACCTTCACTTACTGGTTATATAAAATATTCACTTTTGCCTCTGACAAAATTGATTTATCTACTTACTGGTATGTTTCACGAAAAAAAGAATATTGTAGGTCATGTCATTGCTCTCGTTAATAAATGTCTGGATATTAAAATAGCCTTCACTTTTTCTCCCAGAAGGAAACTCCAGATCCAGTTTGTCAGTATCACGCACACATCAAAAGATGCAGTTAAAAAGACGGGCTCAGCTGAGAGATGGAATGAAAGAGAGAGGAGGCAGGGGAGATAATGCAACACAGATTAAGTGTAATGGACAGCTGATGCAACAGAAATAACAGAGACACAAAGAGAGAGACAGATTACCTGACGTGTGCGATGCGGCATGCATGTAAAAGCAGCGGAGCGTTTCTCTAGTGCAGGCGAGGAAGCTGGGCTACATAGTGACTCAGGCTGAGAGAGCAGTGTGGAACATTAAAGATGGAAGTTTGAAGGAACTCAGAATGTATTAGACATTTTAAAATTTTATATACTACTTGTTTACTTTCTTGACACAAGTTAACTTGCTGATTGTGAATTCCAGTTTGTGCTCCCTGAATCTAACAGGCTGATTTAATGGGCAGATATGAAAGTGGTATAAAATCAATGTCCTTCTGACTATTGGCAAAGTGGAATAAGCCGAGCTGGCTACAGTGCATTGAAAAGAAGCAGTAATATTGTCAAATAATATCCTAATCAAAATAATTTTTCCACCTGAATTATGAAACAACAGCTAACGTAAATTGTATCCCAGGTGGTTCCAGGTGTTATTAATATTTGGCCACTGTCATAAAGATTCAGCAGCAGATGCCGGTGTTGTGCCAGGACAAACATCCCAGCTTTAGAATGTAGCAATATGAGAAAAAGCCTGCAGCCTGTCAATGCAGTCAGCACTTTTCCACGAAAACCAAGTCCAAGACAGTAACATAATGAAAGGAAGGCTTGTAATGAAATGGAAATGCAGACGCTGTTGTTTTCCAATCACAATTACATCATGTCATCAGCTTTAACATCATAATGACACACTTGAATCTCAAAGTTGTCCATTTCAGCTACAATGTAAATATTTGCTTTTAACTTTGCATACTGGGAGGTTCTAGGGCTGGTTTGTTAGAAACAGCTTCCTGTAATCTTCACGATAACAAACAAACAAAGCCTCAATGCCACTAAAAAACGAAGTCAACACAGTAAAGTGATTCTGTATGAAACAAAGTCTTGAATCTTCTGCATGTCCGACTACATTATGAGTTGCTACAAGACTTAATGAGTGTTAAGGAAAGCATGCAGGGATATTTCACAGATAACAAGTCATGAAAAGTGATTGACTATGAAGAGATCTGACACTGGAGCTGAGCCTAGAAAAGCCCCAGTAGGAAACTACTTAGTCATGCTTTAAGAGCCCGAGGGCACCTTCAAACAACAAACAATGTTGTTAAGACAGTGATTTACCATGAGTGTTGCATTTATTGGTTGGAATTGACTAATATTTTTAACGTGCCATGCAGGAATTGTCGTCACTGTCATAGATTTTCTGTCAGAATTAGAAATGGCAAACCAGATACTACATGGTTGTATATTGAATCACTTAGTTTTTGAAAGTGCCCTACATGGTCTGTGCAGATACACTTAAGCTTTACTTGAGTTTATAAAAAAAAGCTACAATGTGAGGAAACTGTGACATTTAGATTACGAGGTAGTTACTAGCAATTGGTTTGACACTATTATACAGGCTTACCCTGGGCCTGTGAATAATACTCTGTACCAAGAAGGAGACTGGGTTGCCTGCCCTGCGTATAGCCTCCACTGCCTCCTCGTGACTTGCATCTCTTAAGTCTGCTCCATCCACCTGATGAACAGATACAAGAGGAAAAATGTTTTTTCTCATTTCTACTTTTGAAGAAAATCTGATCATCTCAAAACCATGTGAAAATATGTCCTAAAAACTCCCTCAGGCTTAATATTTAGGTGCAGTGACTTGAATTCCTTTACCTCAACGATCCTGTCTCCAGTCTTTAGGGTCCCGTTCTGTCCAGCAGGACTGTCTGCCAGGATGTGTTTGATAAAAATCCCTCTCATCACCTCTCCATTACTCAGGCGGCTGCCCATCCCTCGGCCTCCAACGATACTAATACCCAGTGACTTGCCTGGCTCTCTGAACAGCTCCACTCTGAAGGAGGTATGAGCAGCATTTTCACTCTGGCACTCATTTGATTCCGTTAACTATGTCATGTCTATGTCAAAAGCATTCCAAACAATGTGCATGTGCTCACTTCCTTGGCTGGTTCCAGTTGCTGTAGGAGGCACTTTCCTCTCCCTCTCCATCTTCACGCTCAGGGAGGTTAGGAATATCTCTACATAGTTTAGAAAGGGAATATTTTTTTTAAATGTCCTGATGTAAGTGTTTATGAAAGCACTTATATCAAAATTATAGCATAAAGACAGCATGTGGAGTTTTTAGTCCACATGTGGAGCTAGTTTACCAGTGAGTTTATTTGGCGTGTAATCTGACACACAGAGGCGGCAAACACTAAGAAACACAACAAAGCCCAACAGGGGCAGGAAAGAAAAAGTCTGAAAGCTAGCAAATATGCAACATTTCTAAATTAAAAAAGAACATTTGGCACAGATACAGTGTTTTTGGATGAGATACATCATAAGAAAACCACAAAGCAACTTTAAATAAAGCTTCTCGTCAGTTGACTGACATAATACAGTTTACACTACATGCTAAATTACAATAGCAGAGCGTGAGGACATACTTTGAAACTGGAACTGGTGCCAAAGCTTCTCTGGAAAAGACGTCCACTTGTGCCTGCTCTATGCTGGACTTGTACTCCTCTAGATACTCTGCTGGAACATATGTAATGCTGAACATACACACGCACGCACGCACACACAAACACACACATGCACTCATTAGAGTCAAATATTTCTTCAACTAAATTTAATTTTAGACACTCCATTACCCACCTTCGTGGCAACTATGCTCCTGCCTACTCACTGAACCCACATGGAAATTTAACAAAAATAGAGAACCAGCATCAAGTATAAGCTGGCATGAAAGCAGTAAATCTACCTGCTTTTTAAAAGCTTATTTCTATCAACTCAATTACATTTAACTCAGCTGAACTCAGCAAATCCATTCTCCACAAAAAGCAAGATGTTAGAGAATTATATATAGCCTCTTGCCATCTGATTGTTTAAAATGGTTAATTAGCCTATTAATGCCTGAGCATATCACGCATATCTAGTGATGGACATGCAACATGTGCCAAACTTGAAGGACATATGTTATTAATTCATGAGTGAGTTACTAATTCATGATAAAAAATGAACCGAGACCTTGATGACAAAACGTGACAACCACTCAATGTCCCGTTTCCAAACAATTCAGAATGAAGCAGATTCTGAAGGGCACATTAATGTGTCTGAGCAAAGCAGACAGATCTTCAACAGATGGGTTGATTTGGTTTTTCAAACATGACAGTATGTGGACAGAGAGGAGAATGAATCTTGGTAATATAATGAAATAGATGAGTCACTTCATTAAGAACGTTACAACATGCGGTGAGAGACATGGCACAGCTTAAATACCAATGGTTTATGGAAAACAGTGAGTTGAAAATGGTGTGTTAGAAATGGCATTTGTGATATTAGTCACACAAATAAAAGAAAATAAGTTCTACAGTAAATGAAGTACAACAACAAAGTGGAGCAGTCAGTCAAGATTTATCCAGATATTATTTTGTTGTTTATTTCTGTTGCCACAAGGCAAAATGTGGTGGTGGTTAATATTGGATTTCAGTATTAACCATTGTATCTATAATCTATAAAATCGCATCTTCGTCAACTGAATTTCAAACGTAATTTTTTGTTTGTTATTTTTACATTCTGTACAGAGCTGACATCCTCATTCCTTGTCTGGATAAAACTCTTCAACAGACTGCAGTGAAGCCCAGCAGCAGATGGACAGAATGAGAGGAAGGAAACCAAGATGGCAGCTTGTTGGAGAAACACCACCAGGGTGGAAGTTAGTCATACTCACACATAAAATGGGCACAGATCGTCCTCAGGTGAACAAGCAGATCTAGAATGTGAAGAGTCGGCTTTTATGCACTGATGCTAACATATTGCCATGTTGAGGTGAGCAAGCAGAACATGGGAAATGATCAATCATAGGATTGGTAACTGCTTTGATTTTGAAGTTAAGTTAGTTAAGTAACAGATTAATTCCCATCTTATGGTCTGCATTTACATTTTTTAAAATGTTTCTATGGTCTTGTTACGATGGAACTTAAACAGACCTCTTTCCATCATCCAGTGTATTGAAAAAAAGAAAGCCAACAGAGACCTGAAGTGTATAAGTATGTACCAAACAATACAAACATCAACATGTACTGTTTGTAGTATTTGCAAACAAGCAATCCTGCTGTAATTGGGGTGATGGTGAGGTCGTCAAAATAGATGCCAAACACTGAACAGCTCTGAACAGGTCTACTGCTTTATGTGGTTAAACTACAGAGGGAAATCAAAACATCATTTTTTATTTCAACAGACACAACAATCACAAGACCTTGGTATTGGAACCATAAATATACACAGATGCCATATCCTTGGTCTCTGATATCTAATTCCAAGTGCAAACATGAACATCAAAACAGGCTCTGGTTGTGTTTCTGGAAAGAGAGGTTACCACCTGCGATGTACTCATGTGTGTCAGTAAAAGTAAACTAAAATTAAATCAGTCCAACAAACATAAAGGAGAAGGACCAATTATTATGTGTTTAATCATTTAACATTATATAACACTACACTGGTTCAAGCATAACTGATTTACTAACTGTCTCTTACCCCAGATCTGGTCCAATGAGAGAGTGTCTCCGTAGCATGGCCCGAGCCTGGACGTTGGTCAGGTTGGAAGTGGGCTCTCCATTAATTGCCAGAATGAGGTCACCAACACCAAGACGCCCATCACGGCTAATTGAGCCACCATGAATGATACTGCGGATCAGCATCCCCAAGCCATCTTTTATGGCGCTCACTGTCATGCCTTCAAGGTAGATCACAAATATTTGTTATACACTAATCACAGATTCTGAGCTGAAAAGATCACAAATACCATAATGGAGCAACTGGGTTGTTGTTGTAAACTGTACTCCTGATGCACACACCGTGTCACCATCTTTAGAGACTCTTTCATTTATGAATGAAAATGAGAAATCAGCAGTAGTCTCAGTTCTGACACAAGGACATTTTCTCATGTCACAGCAAATAACGCTGTAAACTTTCTCAGTATTCAAATTAGGTTTTCATATCACTCTCCACAGACTAACTTCAGAGTGTGCCATAATATATCATGAGACCTGTCTGTATGAAACTGCAAAATAAAACCAATTTTCACTATACAGTTGGGAGACGACGTGATTGAAGCCGTACACGTAGTTTTTAACTCCCTTATACAGAAGCACAGTATGAGGGAGTTACTTTGCAAAAATCATAACAGCAGTATCTTCTGTTTAAGAGTGGATTTGGATTCCAATTGGTGATACAAAAAAAGGGGGAGACTGCAAATACAAAACCCAAACAATATAGATTTTTATATAGACTATTTTATTTGACCACCAAACCTTCAAATAGCACTCAAAAGCAAACTGAGACGCTGCTTCAATAAGCACTGAGGCTTTAAACACTGCCTTCATAATACCTTTTTGCAAGCTGAAACTTAGTATTCTTGAAAATAGTTGCCGCCCCATGGGCAGGTTTTGAAATGCAAATGCCCCATATAGATATAAAATGACCCTTTCAGGCAGGAAAACAGCCACAAATATTTTCTATCACTTTGCATTTCACATCTGGCATTCAAAGGAAAGGCTGAATATGCCTCTCAGTCCCCCAGCCTCATTTACACTTCTTTGAAGGATGAGAAGATGAATAAAACGCACAAATAAAAGAATGTCAAGAAATTAACACAAACCGAGGCTGGAATTGCCCTTGACAACTGTGATAGTCCTTTCGAAATTGCTCCCTGAAGTCAGTACTTCCTTGTCACCGTCTTCTGCTGATTGTTTCACACCGGCCTCCTCGTCCTTGAGGATGATATTTATCACAATTATTCATGAAAGTAAATGAAAGCCTTGGTGTGTATTGTAAACAAAGCACATGCTTAAAACTTTTTTTTAAATATGTATAAAACAGTAAAAATGACAAAAGCCTCACTTTTGAGTGAGCTGTTTAGACATTAATGATAGAGGAATTATATAAGCACATAGCCATTTCTTCTATCAGAATGCAAAGTCCAAAAGGACTTTGCTGCCACAAAGAATTACAAATTATAAAATGTTTAATAATTTGGAAATACTCATTTTTGTTTTTGTTTTAATTTACTAAAGACATTTTTTCTGTCATGGTGACAAACCTCACCTGGTGGCCAACTTATAGATTATGCCACTACACATTATGGGTAGTTATGATATATCTGTAATAATTGGTGTCATCTGAGGAAGACTGACATCTGATCAAAAGCTGTGTCCTCTATTTAAGTTTATTTTTGTGGCAACAGTTGACGTGTGTGGTTAGATGTTTTCATAAGAAAGTGCGTATTTTACCTTCATCAGAATCTCTATGTCTCCAATATCTCCAAAAGAGATGGGTGGTTCATTTTGGTAGTGGCTGGATTTCATAGTTTCCTCTTGTGCATTGGATCTGGTCCCTATTTCAGCAAACGGGCTGTATGAGTTTATACCCTCCTCTGGTTCTTCTGTGGTTGTGGGATGAGTCAGGTACTGATCTGAACTGCCAAATATGGCATTGTACGTCGGGGTGTGACCTCTCAAACTCGGTGGAGAGAAAGATGCTGGTTTCTCTGGTGAGAACGCTTGAGTATTCTCTCCGAAGCTGGACAATGCTGTAAAACAGGGATGCTCATCCAACAAGTCCAGGCGAGCTGTCAGCTGAGGTAAAACAAAGCATAGCAGGTGAATGAGCGTTCTCCTCTGTTAGTCAGACAATTGCCCAACAGGGGGAATCTATCTTACTCAATCCCCACCCGGCCGTCTTTGAAATGAGCCATAGAAAAGCCATCAGTGGTCAACAGAGAATAGCAGAAATTACTGGTGATCGTGGGAGCAAAATGCACAAAATGTAGTTTCATTAAAACAACATTTAAGACTTTATTACAGCCAGACTGGCTAGAACTAAATTTCAGCAGGCAATTCCCATTAGGGGACAGAGCCGAAGTATGAATCTTGAGAAAAAGTCAACATATGCAAATATGTAAAACACGAGGGACTCGATAAGCAGAGAGAAGAAGTAGAGTAAAGTTTAATTTTGATAAGGCTATATATTTGGGACACAATTTAAAACACTTTTAGGTATTAATGCAAAGGTATCATCAAGGTCAAGCATGGTTCAGGTCTATAAAATAGTTTATAGTAAACTGTATTTTTGAAAAACTGCAATTTGGTATGGAATCCATATATCATATAATGTCTACAGAAAAGCATGAGTCCAAAATGCAATGAAAGCAATGCTGTTTTCAATAAGGATGGATTTGATTTATTTGTCTGGTTAAATTCAGCAGTCATTTAAATAATTTTATAAGGGCACAGTCTTTCAGCGACTGGAGCACAGCCTACGATCTATCTGAGCAATGAGCAAGAAGAGCTGTCATCGTTTCATTGACAGTGATTTGGAGGCTGACATTGTGAACTCACTATACTTTATTTGATCTTAAACACCCAAGTGAACTTTATATTGCCATTCTATAAACATGGTGTTGTATTATATCATCCATATACGCTGACCTTTGGTTAAAATGGAAACACAGACACCCTTAGGAAAAAAACTTTGTGTGGCTTTTGCTCCTTGTTTATTTTCCTTGTCATTTAATATCCATTTGGGGAGTTGCTGTTTTTGGGCCACCAAGAGCAACAAAGGTAGCCCTAGCTACAACCCTCATAAAACAACAAAGTCTGTAATGCTGTTGCTGCTTTCACAAAATACAGAAACAAAACATTTATCATGACATTTTGGCTCTTGATGGAAGAAAAAAACAAAAGAATAATGACTACATGCTTTACAGCTCATTTGGACAAAGGGCAGTTACTGTTGCAGTAAGATTTAATGAAACAAGGGAATAATTTCAAGCTGTGCTCCACTTCTCTGTTTTCTTTCATTCCAGTGTGGTATAAATAAAAACGTTTGCTTACTTTAGGTGTGGAGGAGTGCAAGTAATCCAGGTCCGTGCTACAGCTGCTGCCATGAAGAGCAATCATTGATGCTTGGAAGGTGTCGTCTTCAATCCCAGAGTAAGTATGATCTAACACCTTGTCATCACATAAATCTGTTTCACTGGTGTCAATCTGTAATATTGAATGATAAAATATCAGGAAAGAAAAATTGCCTTTGTCAATGACAAAACGGTGAACCAGTCAATCAATGAACATTGCTCACAATAAACAACATAGTAATACAAATGTCCATCTGATGTCTTGATGGTCAACAGTTGGATCATTACAATCTAACTGACCACTCTTAAATAATTAGTAGGCAAATGCAAATTTATAATGGAAGCCACAATTTGTTTAGTCCTTTTCAGGAGATGTTGATTGATTGATATTTCAGTTTTTCGCCAAAGCTAACTAACCAATGCAGGCTCTGCTCGGTAAACGATGCCCTCAGTCAGATCTTCTTCCTCTCCTTCTTCAACCAAAATACTGTTGAAGTCAAATGAATGGATGGTGGATGATGATGTTATTTCCTGCTCACAATATGAGTGTGGCCAGTGGGAATATCCACATATTCCCTAGGAAAGTGGAGAAATACTTTCAGTGTCTCCAGCTTTGTTATTTGATTTTTTTTTTTTTTAGTTTTTTTTTTAAATTACCAAATCAAGTACAACTAAATTAATATGGAATAGAAAACAGATGTTAGGAATTAGTGAGGATTTGAATACACTAAAATGTAGTGTTAAATGACAATCTTGCAGTATACTTCAAACTCCACATTCCCAGTTTGGTTGAGTAAAATGAATATTGGCTGATAGATACTGTATTGGAAAAGCAGGAAGGCATGTTGGAGGATTACACTTGTCAGGCTCAATTCTGAGAGGCCATACAACAAAATACCCTTCTGAAGTGCATTCCTCGTCCTGCAGGAGAGCTGGATAACTCCACAGAGGCTTCATACAGCTCTGTAATCCAGCTAACCTTGGCAGCCCAGAGGTCTCATTGTGTAATACAGTGGCAGATTCACTACAACAGCTCTAAAGCTAAAAGAATGCAAGCACTTTTGTTGAGAGAGAGAAACATCCTGAACAAAGTGTTATGAGTGCTTGGAGCAATGAAAAAGCCACTGGAATGACTTAATATTTTGACAGGTGCCCCAGTGTGTTCAAATGTACCAGCAGGGTTCATGCTCTTGGAAAATCCAATCACATAGTAATATGAAATGAAGAGCAAAGAGCATTTTCGCCTGGTCACCTCCTCTGAAAGAACAGTGGGTGGAATGCTAAACCATGCAGCCTACCTCCACACTTTTTCCTGCATGAAAAATTCAAGCCCATGTAAGCTGAACCCTCATGACTGGTTACCAAGTTGCAAGAATGAATATATAGAGTAAGACGGTCTGACTCATAAACTCGCATATACGCGGTGATAAATCCGAGGCATGTTGAACAAATTGTACAATAAAAAAACAAAGGCATATATGCCACTCTTGGTGAACCTGAACAGATGTGCATACAGTACACTCATTTCTTTACCCCTACACACATATCACATTCTGCCTTGAACATGCAGACAGGTTTAAAGCAAAGAAAAAATAGAGAACACTAACGCTTACAGGCAGTGGTTTGGCAACTCCTATCTGGACCTTGCCGAGCTTAGCCCCCTTCAGGGCCTGGACGGCATCCTCCAGACTGGCATCCTCCAGGTTGGTGGAGTTGACATATATAAGTCTGTCCCCTGGTAACAGTCTGCCATCTTGCTCAGCCACACCGTCAGGAACCAGAGAACGAATCACTATCACTGTCTTGGAAGGATCCAGTGGGTCCTGTGTCCAAGTCAGTCCAGTAAAGTTCAGTTAGAAGAGGTTACAAAGTTGCAAGATAATCAAAGGAAAATACATTTATGTTAGTTAGCTTTGTAGAGATTGTCATTTTTCCAAAAAAAAAAAACTACTACAAAACATTCTTATGAATAGGATTTTCTGAAATTATGATCTAAACAATACAGATAGATGTGTTGAAGAAAATTAATAAGAAAAAAGTGAAACACTAAATTCCCCCTTAAAATTCCCACCTGGTAGTCCAAAATACTGAATCCTAGTCCCCCTTCTCCTTTCTCAAGCTCGATATTCTGGATCTCCAGCTCCCACATTGCCAAAGGAGATCCAATTGCATCCTCTGTCACATTATCCTGTACCGTTGTTGCTGTGTTCACCTCTGGGTCTTCAACAACCAGTACACTGCTCAGGTCTTGTTGTTTCTGCAATAGAAAAAAAAGGTGAGGAAGTCATGCTCTAACAGCGTGGATTTCACTCCCCACGATAGGCTGCTACCCTCAAGTTGTGTTTTTGGCTCAGCTTTCTGGCAATAGATGCAGGGGAAATATCTTTGGGATGGTGAGGCCTCAATGCATTATCACAGATAAAGCTGGGGAGATGAAAACCTGTTGCCCAAAGGGATGCTGCTTTTGATGTTTTATATATCGAGCAAACGTTGTTGGCTACTGCTGGTGAGGTATTCCTGGAATGGGTTTTAATAAACATTCAGCCTTCCCTGTCCATTGCTAAGTCTTAATCCATCGTGGATGACAACAGAGCAATTGACAGCACAGCCTAAGCTGGTAATCGCTGCTGGGCTGTGAAGTAGGAGAATAACTGCAGGAGTATCGCTGTCCAACCATATTCCCTTTCTTTTATTTCTTTTGTGAGGAAACATTTTTCACGATGCATTACTGCAAGTCAGAAAGATGAAGGGACATCTGACCCTGCCTAGATTCAGGGCTGCAGTGATCTGTAAGTAATATCACCTACATTATTTTAAAAAGCACACTTTTACAAACCAAAAAAATTATTACTTTTCAAAAATCAAGATCATTGTGAGGATGGGTATAAATAGTTTGTATTTCTGAATAGTATATATTACACATGCGTAGAGTTTAGTAATGCAAACGCAGTACCTGGAATTTGGGTGTGGATAAAGCCTCATCATCCATGTCAGTCTGCAGGTGAGGGGAGGGTCTACAGCAGGTGACGTACACACAGAGTGGAAGCTCCTTCAAGATTCTAACTACCTCCTTGTGGGTCTCACCGATGAGTGATATGCCATTGACCTGCGACAGAAAGTGTTAATCTCAGCAGAGAACAAAATCAAGTGCAAAAGCAGTGTTGACAGAATTGTTTGGTGTGGTGAGCAAACTGTAAACTCAGTATGAATACAATACTCAATAGTTGTGACATAGTATGTCCAGCAGACATCAAGCAAGATATGCACTCGATTCTTGGACAAACAAACTACTGCACATAGTAGTCTTGTTTACATTTCTATCACTCCACTCTACATCCACACACGTCTTTGCTCTGTTTGGCTAAAGCCCCTTGGAAAGAAATGAGAGGTTCTCTGTTTATGCCAGTAAATGCTGTAACACATTGTAATTCAACCTCGGTTAGTATTTGAAATCAATATGCAGTGATCATTCTGATACCTCAAACATACATGTGCTTTCTGTAACCACCACACAGTATTATTGCGATGTTATGCCACCCTATTAAGCAAAGTGGTTTACGAAATGCAATTAGAAATTGAAACCCCTGCAAATGGTGATTGCAAATATAATATAAACAGCTCCACACTGTTGGTCCTTAAGTGTTTTATTCCATTTATGTGACCACATACCTCAAGCAGTTCATCTCCATTGAACAGCTTGCCGCAGCGACCAACAGGTCCCTCAGGTAGAATAGAACGGATGTAATGATGCCCACTGTTGGCTTCCAGATTGATCCCCAGGCCACTGTTTGCACTAAACTTCTCCACTTGTGCCACCTGACACAGAAACAACAAATCACATCCATAAATACTGTATATTAATGACTCAGTCCCCTTGTCTGACAACTAAGGTCACGCTTGCATTTCTGGTACCTATTTACTATTATGAAGCCTTTGCCTTGGCGCAAAGCACTTTGCTAAGTACAATTGATGCACGAGAGAGAGGAATTCACTTAGAAAATTTGACTTACTATAACTTCATTACTTGGTCCAAGAATCTCCTGCCATTTTGCCATTAGTTCTTCTTCTTCAAAGAGTGTTAACTTCATCACTTGGAAAACATAACACAAAATAGTTGTATTAACATAATAAAATACACATAAAGGCAAATTTATGATTCATCATTCAGGGCCAGTAATGCAGGATAAATTAATTACTAAGTACTTTTCGTGTTTGAGACAAGCCCCACATTAAAGAAGGCTTTTATCTGCATCTATTAATTTTTTACTGCACCGTCTACAGCACCCATCTCTGTATTTTTCTTGCGTTGTTTGTTGCTAGCCAATGTGGTCCTGACAACAAGAATGTTTATCTCTCAGGTATGGGTGCCCGGTATCTTTTCTGGTCTACTTAAAAAAAAAAGAATCCCAGCCTCCTACCATGTTTGTCTTCTGGCAGCTGATCCATGGCTGGCTTGACATTGGATCCTTCACTCTTTGTCTGAAGCTGCTTTTTATCTGTGGTGACTGGAAACACATGATGAAAAGTGTTATAGAGAGAAGCAGCCAGCGGCACTGACAACTGACAGTGCAGGCGCCCGCACACACACACAGCCACTGGAAAAAGTAATCTGCTCACCATTTAAATGCGTGTATGCCTGCTAATACACACTCAATATGTACATTACTGCTGAATTTACAAATGTCTGCCAGTCTATTCATCTACTATTAGCTTCCAGAAAAGTACTGGCCTTTCCTTCTTTTTCCCATTGATTAACCTACACTACAGTAGCCCACCATGGTCTCATTTCTCGTGTCTGGGTTTAATTATCTTATCGTATTCTCATAATACCAAAAGAGATTTCTGTCTTTTTGCATTATTGTGCGATTGCACAGCTATTTGCAGGACTTTTCAACCTGCTATCTTTCCCTCTCTCCCTGTCAGAAACATTGACTGGTTTGGCATTGTCAAACTGGCAATCAGTGGCACCAGGAGAAATCCTGCTGCGCCGGTGGCCATGTCAACTGTCAAAACATCTGTAAGGTTTTTATCATCCTCACTTTACAACTGCCACAGTCTGAATCCAAATCTTTTGTATTTGTTTCTGCAGGTTTATGGGCTCCCACATCCTGGTGCTAAAACTGACCACTTTCAAGTGTCATAATTGGCACTTAACAACTGAGGTGAGTTGCAGACCTCACCTATAACTCAACAGTCAATTTCAATGTTATGCATATGGCATGTGGTATGTTAGGCATTGTGTAGGTTTGATATTTAAATCTAAGTCTGATGCTTGCTGTTGAGACTTTGAAATACAAACAAATGTGAAGCAAGGACAAACAAAGCAAAATCAACATTGTTCATTGCTTTGTTATGGCAGTATTCACAAGGTTAACATTTATTTGAAGGGTGGTTTCCATGAAAGATTGAAGTCATCCTGGCTGTTGTTGTTAGTGTTTGGTGGGAACAACACAGCATTTTCGAATTGTCTGCTTTTTGTTTTTCAACAGCAATGCGGGGGGTGGAAAATATTCTACACTGTACTACATCATTTTAGGCTCATAAACATGGCTGTAATGTCTAATATTGACCATCTAAGCAGTGACTAACAACTAAACGACACAAAAAGAAATCAATCACACTGATCTAATCACAAATAAAATCAAACAGCAGTGAAAGTAGAATCACCATCCACCTGAAATGTTTTTTTTCAACAATTAATACACGCAACTGATCATCATTCATGGTGTCAATGGAACACAGCAGCTGAGCAGACTGTCTAGGTCAACTAATATCTTCCTGATGAAAAAAAAATGGTTGAAAAAAGAATGTACATATTTCAGATCTAGTCAATATGTTAATGTACGTATCATTTATTTATTTGTTTATTTATTTCAACCACGACCTGCCCGCAATTCATTAAAAAAAATTTTTTTCATGCAAATCAAGCAAGATAGAGTGACAAATATCGCTCCCCCAAAAATCAATGAGCGATGGACTCACCAAATTATATAATTTAAAGCTTGTTCTGTCAGTGCAATGGAATACTAAAAGAAAATGGTGGCTTATATTTGAATTTGATAATTAATAACTACATTTCCATTTCCAATAACAACTCCCAGTTTCACATATTTTCACATATATCTTATTAGGTTATTTGAAGAGACATTTTCCTCATTACCTTATGCATGTCACATAATAATGTTGACATCAGTGTGGACTGTATTTCAGTGTAACTCAAGTCAATGTTGTGTGGAGAGAGTTCTGTTCCTGTGCTTTAACTGTAGCGATAAAAGTGACATGTTGACTCACAGGAAAATTACTCTTGACTGCATGATGGACACTCCTGTCTTTTTTCCTGACAGGACGATGACAAACAAAGGGTGTTTGTTCTATCCTTTTTGAATTTCTCTCACTTTCTCTCCTTCCTACCTTGAGTAGCCTCCTCAGCCTTCTTCCTCTCCAGCTCAAGCTCCCTAATGACGGAGCTTGAGCTGGTGGTGGGGATGGTGGTAGAAGTGGGCAGAATGGTAATACTGGGATCAATAGCAGGGGGAATCTCATCCGGCCTGAACCCCCTCCGGATCAGCTTCAGTTGGACTGTCTGGCCAGTGTGTCTGAGCACTTCCACAGCCTGTTGATTGGTGTATCCCTGTATGTCTACACCATCAACCTGCAGGGGGAGATTATTTGTGAGGCAAGGGATTAAATTAATGCACAAGAGCGTTGTTTGAAATTGAAATAAGATTGATGAAAGCAATTATAAACATCAGCAGGCAAACATAGAAACAGAATGCTGCATATTCCCATACATTTTAGCAATTCACTATATTAAGATCACTACGGACAGGTAACAACCCCATACGTTAATTAATTTGCGGGCGTCCCACGGCACATTATCATTTACACTTAAGAAGAAAATTCACACACACTGATGAAACATAGCAAAAATTGTCTCATGTTTCAAAAGATGCAAGAAATTACACACAGTCTAACTTTATGGTAAATGTCCTGCAGGAATTATATTAAGACTTAATGTCTCATTATGCTAATTTGAGACATTATGTTAATTGTATATTCAGTCACAAAAAAAAGCTTTGATTGTGAATTATTCAAAGTTATGTATCTCATAATTTCCCCTGTTGACTGAATGAGTGAATATGATCACTGTAATTGATAATACATAACATTTACTGCATATATTACCTCATGCCACCGAAGACAGAGGGAAAGGTACAAAGAGCATTAAGGGGCGTACTTACAGCTATTATCTGGTCTCCTACATGAATGCGGCCATCTTGATCTACGGCGCTGTCTTTTGTTACACTCTTAACAAAAATTCCAGACGGCTCTGTGCAGTCAGAACCAGACAAAAACATCACAGGGATGAAGAAAGGAGCAATGAATCATGACATTCAATGAAACCCAAGGAGAAAAGTGAACAGATGTTCCAGCTTGATGGTAGAATCAGTGCTAGAGAGCAAGTTTCATAATGAGTGATGTGATGAACATGGCACACTCGTACTTTAACAAACCGTCTTACTAAGGCACTATTCAAATATTTCAAGTGGACGAATATAACAGGTCATTGTAAAATGCTACGGCGCCAGTATATACTCACTGACTATACTTGTATAAAGCTTCATTCATTTTCCTTCCCTTTTTTTCTGAAGGCCTGTGGAAATTGGCAATAAAACACTTAGCCCACTTAAAAAATATTGAATAATGAGTTAATAGTAACACAATTTACAGTAAATAATTACAATACCCATAAGCATTTATTTGGAGTTGTGTTTCTGTTGTTTTGATTAATAATTTTATTAAATTCTAAGCCCTCGTTTGGACTCCAAATGAACAATGCTACCTTTTTGCTACATAGTTTTTACCAGCACATTTATGCTGTAAGTAATGCAGGTTAAATGCGGCTTTAACCTGGATTGATGAGCCAAGTCTAAATACCAAAATAATATCCTTAAAAACGCCACAACAGGCCACTGAGTAATAAAACTGAGGTTGTAACCATGTTTAAACTCTTTTCACATTACACATTCGATCTAGTGTGATTTAATGGGGCTTTTAATGTGTATTTTGTGAAGCATAGGTGTAATTAAAACGTCGAAATTATATTTTAAATCACCATCAACTGTGATAAGGTTATCTGCATTTTGTCACCTGAATTTTTATCTCCAACATATCCAGCAATAGTGATCCCCAGTCCCTGCGTGTTCTTTGCAAGACTGACATCAAACGCTTCAGTCTCATCTTCCTCATAGCCCTGTGAAAAGATTAATGGGAATGACACGTCAGCATCAACTAAACAAATAAAAGTAAAGTGTGATTTATTTGGCACCAGTGGAAATGCACTCAAGTCATCTGTCTACACTGCGTGGTCACCAAAATGCATTTTTCAACTCATTAACGAGTGCTTTGAGCCTGTCGGCCATAAAAAACATTGCTAACATGTGTGCCGTCAAAAAGATATGTTGTTGTCATTCAAATAGTGTGTCAGTGAGATT
This sequence comes from Solea senegalensis, assembly GCF_019176455.1. NCBI lineage: Eukaryota > Metazoa > Chordata > Actinopteri > Pleuronectiformes > Soleidae > Solea > Solea senegalensis. The sequence goes on along the minus strand of NC_058023.1, from coordinate 14,134,258 downwards.
TATTCATGTTTCAGTGGGGCTAAAAGTTGGCAAGTGCCATAAAATTGATGTCTAAGTGCTGTTTCTGAGAAGGCACAGCAGTGTCTACACTATCGTGCACTAATGCTCATTCATTATAACCTGCAAAATTCTCTGATTTCATTTATCCAGGAATATCAAGATGTAAGAGGGAGTACAAACTGGAGATCAACAACCTGCACTCCAGGTCAGAAAATGTATACCTCAGTATATGCGTCATAGATCAGTCATCTTGACGCTTTGTTATCAAGACACTGCTCTTTATAGGGATACTTCAAATCAAGAAATCAACTCGATGATGAAAAAAATGTCCTGCATCCTGCTTTTTTTGGTTGACAGTACTATAGCAGCCACTCTCACCTGTTGTTCAGTGACAGTGGGGAGCACCACCGGCATGACAGCAGAGGGAGTCTCGTCTACAGGACCTCTGGTAACCACCAGCTTCACCCGATTGCCACACTGCCTCAGGACCTGGGCCACCTGCTCACTGCCCATGCCACACAGGTCAGTGTCACCAATTCTCAAGATGTGGTCCCCACTGCGCAGGCGGCCATCCTGAAGTAAAAAAAAACAGTGGTATGTGTTTTTTTGGGGGGGGGGTAATAATGGTTATTACCAAATAAGACTGAGTGGTGGCTTATTTTGTGCTTCCTCACAATTACCTTCTTCTCGCTCCAAAACAAATTAATCAAAATTTCAAAAAAAAAAAAATTAGGCAGAGATGCATTCATGCAATCACCTGATCAGCTATGCCTCCAGGAAGGATGGTTTTGACAATAACCCCAGTGGTCTTGCCTCCGACAATACCGAATCCAAGGCCTGTGCCATCGTTGACCAGTTCAATTGTCTCCACGTGTTGCCACTAGTAAAATTCAACAAGAAGAAACATGAAGACTAATGAGAAATGAATTGGCTCAGCAATGTCGCTAAAACATCAGATGTGGTTGTATGTGCAGATGGTGGTTTCCATGTTATGAAGTGCAATCTAATGTGAGTTAAGAACACCATCCTGACTGTGAGTTGGCCTGTGTATGACAAACAGAAATGTGTATTCTTGGCATGTGCAAACTCTTTCAGCAAGACTTTATATCGCTGTGTAAAGGTCTTATCAGAGCATGAACCCTGCATATTGTTTCCAAATGTCTTACAGAGAACCGTTTGCTTTCTGAGTGTATTTTACCGCACTGGAGTTGGCTGACACTGTACTGGCAGCAGAGGGTGTGCGGGACACCACAGGACTGGCCAGCTGAGGTATTGGGCCTCTAGCAATTGTGAGCTGCACCCTCTCTGAAGCAGTCTGCAGGATGCTAATAGCCTGCTGATGGGTCACTGTTTGGTCCAGGGGCTGGCCATTGATGGCCAAGATCTGGTCTGCCTCTTTGAGCTTTCCATCGCTGTATGGAAAAGAAGAGGAGTCGTTTAGACACGGGCATGAAGCAATTTATGTTGTCAGAGCCTTGAAGATTTCAGAATCTGACACTTTAATGTTAGTATCCTTGTAGTTGTAGCACAAATGTATCACATATAAACTCAAACTTTAAATTATGGGTGAAAACATTTTTTTATAAATACTGTGAAAACATCTGAATCAGTCTTAGAAATCATTGTCCTTGTGTCTCTTTGAAAGGGTTGCTCTGTGTTCGTACGTACCAATGTGCCACACTTCCCTGCTGGATTTCTTGGATGAAGATGCCAAGCTCTCCGCGATTCTCACTTTTGAGACCCACCACACTGAAGCCCAGACCTCCTGACAACGGCTTCTGCAGCTCCACATGAGTCACATAGCGCCCCTGTGTAATGCATACACATATACACTTTGAGCCCTTGCTGATACATTATTGCATCAAAGCTAGAAGCAGCTCTTAGAAGTCTGTTTGAAGTGCCACAAGAGAGAAGAGCACTGTCTATAGTCTGAGGTTCTCATTTCTGACTGTCTTTAGATATTTGTTTTGGGTTGGAACTCAATCTATCTGCTCACAGGTGAGGTGGATCAATGTTAAAACAATCTTAACATTTAAAAGAAAAACATGTGGTTACATCGGTAACAATTGTTTTCATCAGCAACAGTTGGCCATACCTGTGCCATGGACTGAATGATGTGTTCAAATTCTTCAGATGATGTCCTGCCATTAATGTGTGTGGCAGCAGATGTATCTGAATGGGGAACATGGCTTCCATTGGGCTTCACTGTTGCGATGTGTTCCACAGGGTCAGTCCCACGTGATGTCGGGACACTCCCCTGGAAAAACAAGCGGACACGTAGTTTGTGAGTGACATTGTCAAATGCGAATTGGTGGATCAGTCGAATATGCATTTTGTGTCTGTGTAGGTGTCTAAAATAATTCCATAAAGGATTATAGAACAGACCAAAAGCCAAAGACGGTGAAATGTCCTAACAATGAACACAAACATTTAATTTTAGACAACAAAAGCTGAATTTTGGGTGTCTAACATGACTGGGATCACAGATAGTTTATAATTGTCCAATGACGATTAGCTGGATCTATGGCAGCCTAATCTTTAATGGCACTTAGCTGATGTTCCAACAGTGACTAAGCTCCAAAAACAATATTTCTGTCATGGTGTGGGGGGAAATAACATCACTGGCCATCTGGATGCCTTAATGCGCTTGGGTTTTAATTACTGCAATGACTTTACTTTTGTGACAGATGAATTACAAGAATGCAAAAACTATGTGAAAAAGTGTTTTTCCCCCATTTCATTTGCCAAAGGCCATAATGTTTATGGCCGTCTGAATTGGATTCTCTTTAGATGGTCACAATTAATTGTTGTGATACTGTATTTGGCAAGATACTGACAAGCAGAAGCTCTCCTTGTGAATGTGTGCGTGTGTGTGAGGAAGTTGACTGCAACTTTCGGAGCTTTAGAAACATGTACAGTAAAACTGTGGCTCCATTAAACAAAGTTCCAAATTAGTCTTCGGGAACAGAATTCCACTGGACAGTGCTGCAGAGTGCAAACAAAACCCAACGGGCTGGGCTAAGTTAGCGTAGCATGCTCCTAAGTTGCTGTCCTCATGCATAAGCTTTGTTAGCTGGGGCCTTGCTAAGAGGATTAAAGTTCCAGTTTGGTTCTTGCACATTTAAGAAATTGTTTCTGCCCCACTTCACACAGTGGCAGCGACCTCTTTCTCATTGGAGAGCGGGGCTTTGTCACCATAGCGACATGGGCCGAGCAAGACCTAACTAGCTGAGCCAGACGACAGTGGGTGTGTATTAATGTGTCTGACTCTTGTCTCACAACAAAACACAAATTCCACACTTTCTCCTAATTGTGACTGTGCTTAAGGAGGTCAAACAAGTGCTGCTGGGTTAGGAAACTAATATATGTGTAAATTTATTTGTTGTAGTTTCTGAACTATCACTCTTTCCTTTGTTTACAATGTGGAATGAACCCACATAATATATGGGGTTGGCTACTTGATACATTTTGCTAATGCACAGCACACAGATATGCAGGAGTGGTCCCTCTATGTATCAAGCTAAAACACCAGCATACAAAAATGCCAGCAGGGCTTTCATAATCTAAATTCCACTGAGGGTAAAAGGCTCTAGCATCTCTGCCTCCCACTGCATAGCTGAAATATTTCTGTCTCTATTTCTCAAATGTTTAACCCAGCCTTTTTCCACTGTGCTTTAAGATTTGCTCCTTCCTTCTCTCATATGTTCAATTCTCAATGGGGAGAATTAGCTTGGAAAAAGGTTCCAGACTTAGACCAACTATCTCTGCTCAGGAACCATAATAATATTTATCTAGCGTGTGTGAATCCTGACAGCAATTTGGCCACAGCAGCAACATTACTGGGGATGGGGACGTGAAGGGGTCAGGGTGTGTGTGTGTGTCTTGACACGAGCCATAAGCAGAATCAATGAGGTCGACCGGGGAAATGGCAAGAGCAGGAATTTCAATTTCGCACTTTTCTGCATATTGTTAAGGTTATCATGTAGCCAATGATGATAGACTGCTACACAAAGCCACTCAATTCTGAGTCTTTTTAACTACAGGCTTTACACCTGAAGACACCGCTCAGTATCAGAGAAGATTCAGTATTATAACTAACACCAACACAAATATACACAATTTTGAAAAAAATGCAACTAGCAAATGGTCTGTATTTATATTGCACTTGTATAGTCTTTATCAGTCAAAGCTGCTTTACACTCACATTCACCCACACTTTCATACAGCACATCTATGTGCAGCACATTTTTCTATCACCATCACTCATCTTTCAAACACATTCACACATGGCTGGCAAAATGGGGTTAAGTGTCTTGCCCAAGGACACATCGGCCACAAATAACAGGAATCAAACACACAACCTTCAAGTTGAAAGACGACTCACTGTACCACTGAGCTACCGTCCAGAAAAGATTAATGAGAACATGCCAATGAGCTCTAATTTCTCACACACAAATTAGGATGCTGCCATTGTAGAACTTTAAATTACTCTAACTAAATTCTTTACTCTTATGACCTTCCATGGTGCTTTAGTATGCTAGAAACCCAGTAGCTCTCCTTTGTTTCCAGCATTCTTTGTGATCCCAGCCTGGATGGTGTTTGTATGAGTAAATAAAACCCAAACAGATGTTCATTGCTTCCTTCCAGATACCTGGCTCTAGAACTTGAGTTTACCTGCTCTCTGAGATGCTGGACAGACTTCTGCAAGGCCAGTATTTGGTGGAAGAGGGGGCTCTGGAGCACTGATTTGAGCAGACTGAGCTTCTCCTCAGCAGGCACCTCCCCACGCTCCTTCAGTTTGGCCTGGAGACGCTCCACCGCCTGCAAGGCACGCTGTGTATCTGCAAGCCGTCGAATATTTCAGTGACAGCCGGAGAGAAGGAGTGGATGCAGAGAGAAGGAGGTGTGGGGGAGATAGAGGTGGTGGGAAAGAAAGTTTATCAGTACAAGGCAGAGATAGTAAAACAGGGCAGGGTGAGAGGAAATTATGTTTTGAACTCGGCTAAACACGCTTTATAATTTTATATTCTGTAATATGCTTGTTAAAAATATATAGTTTCCCTAACCATTCCTCTTTTATTTAACAGTGGCATGTATATAAAAATGTAAGTTTTTTCCAGGAAAGCAAGGTCTTGTTTTTTGCCTTTAGGGTCAATTGTAGGATGCACAGGATCATGGAAGGAATATCAAGATGAAAACTCATAAGAACCAGGCTCACCACAGTTTGCTTGCTGGACCCTGCCTTAGTCCCACAAGCAACTCCACAGTGGCTTGTTAGTGAGTTTCAACCAACCTAACATCATCTGGACAAAAGTCAAGCAATGTCTGAGACTCACTAACTGTGACTAACACCTAACCGTGTGTGCAGAGTCTGCAGATGGTCCAAAGCACTTTTCACACAGATGCATTGCTGTTTAAACAAAGGTCATAAACAAGCCAATACACTTTATTTTTCTGTTTGCCACTGGCACAGTGCAGGTGATTATATAATTTTCATTGCTTTTTCACCCCAATATGCATGATGAGCTGTCCACACCAAAGTGTGACAAGTGTGTGTGTGTTAGCATTTTTGTTCAAACCTTCATGTTATGATTGACCGTATAAGATAACCATTCCTGGCTTCTTGAGAGTGACCACAGACAGCTTTAAAGGAAGAAGCTGGCATCAGCAATTTGGCTTTATTTCTTGACAGTTGGATAAATAAATCTCAATGAGACAAACAAACAATCAGAAATATGGCAACATTATCAGATATGGCAACATCGCCAGTCCACAAGCCTTTCACTGAATCCAGGGCCTCTTGCGCTGGTTCAGAAAACACACAGCAGGAGCCAAATGTGGGATGCAGAGCCAGCAAAGACGGACACCCAACTATCTAGGCCAAATGCCTTTCCAAAAACTGCTCATTTAAAAAATTAAATTGGAAATACAGAAAACAGCGAAAGTGCAGCAGCAGTATTTCATTTTGTGTCGTATTTATCATCGTCATTTTGAATCTCAATTAGACTGAGTGTTAATGTTGGAGTCAGAATTATGTAATCATGTCAACACTCGGCACTCAAGCTGGGTCTGAGTCAGGGACAAAAGTACTTTGATACTGGATACTGAGCTTTACCCTGTTGTAAACCATTAGTTATGTGCTAATTCACTGAACACATATATCCCAAACCCATAATAACTCTAACTCAGTAAGGTGTATGCTGTGCCACGAAACAACACAAAATAATGACTTACCCATTGTTTCAATCATTTCTGTATCTCCAGATAAATGGGATTTCTCCCCATTGACTGCTTATTCACACTCTCTCTTTTTTCAAGGCCTGAAAAGAGCAAAAATAACATGACACACATTCAGTCACATAGTTTTCAAATTCCAAAATGCACTCTATACAAACAGGAAGTAGAGGCTCTAAATTCTACTTCAACTTCAAAAAACATTCCATCTTCAAAAGGTCAACATCAAAGTGAAAATGGATTAATTTCTTTTCTGTCAGGCCCATATTTATCTCTGCAAATAGAAAAATTTAGAAGAACCATTGCACAGTAGAACTGTAAGCTATTTGCTGGGGCCCAGTCCAGTGGTCGTGGCAGTTTGAGGACACATCTACTGTAGGTTCTTGCTTCTTTTTTAATTGTCTTGTTGTTGTTGATGGATCAACAGCTTAATTAATTCAAATTATTGGCTTTCACTGAATACACTTTGGCATTAGTTTTTTTTGTCTGAACGATCATCTGTGCCACTCTAATCAGACAAATATAGTTACATAGCTATCAATAATCAAAGAAAGGCCAACAATGTCATTGGTTACTTGAAAACCATCATTAAACTATTATTTCAGTCTCTAGAGGTACAGATGTTTTATTTATTTTAATATCAGCGAATTATGCATCATAATACACTGACAGCAAGTATTTGAACAATCTTTTTTTCATCCTGAGATATGTGACACTGTATATTCACAGTCAGCTTATACAGAAATAACAGAGAGAAAATGAAATTATTTCATGCTCTGTATACAAACAGAATTAAATAAAGCTTGCTGCTTTATTTGTGTCCCACCTTTACAGTTTAATCATAACACATGGAGGTTTTTATGTTTTTATACAGGACTAACACTTTTATTGAAGGTGTGATGCTGTCATCTCCCATTTCAGCGACATCATACTTGAGTTTATAAGTGGCTTTGTCACAAGCGTGACATGACTCGGAGGCATTACACGATTAAAGCAGACTGGTAAGATAATTAAAGGCCATGTACTGACTCTTAGAATAGCTGCAGTTACTTCACTTGTGGCAACAGGATCACCTCAGTGCTGGTTTGTTGATGCTCATTTCATTTTGGTTCATCTGCTGTGTTTCCAAACTTCAAACTAAAAAAATATGGCTTTCTAAATAGAGTATTTTGCACCTTTGCAATATCGTACAAACTGTAAATGATTCAGAATCCAGTAATGTCACACACAATGTCACGCCATTTAATTAACTGTCTGACTACCTAACTACCCAAATGCACATTCTTATCATTATCAAATATGATCTTAGGCTTTGAATAGTTTGTCTTTTGAAGATACTAAATTATGTGTTTTTACTCTGTTTTCCAAGAAGCTATTACAAAAATACAAAAAATGGTGTTCATTGTAGTACTGGTAATAGATTGTAAATCAACGCTGGTCAATAAAACAATAAGTATATGTATAACAATAGGTTTGATATTTTGAGATAAAAACAAAACAAACCTATACTATTTTGCTCTTTAAAGGGCCAATCTGTAATGTCTGTCACCAGAAGAGACATTTGTTTGTAATTAGATATCAATAAGTGATGCACTAGTGTTAATTTCTTTCATACAAACAATTAAAACCATAATTCAGTAGCCTCTTTTTAACCTTCACCCAGAACCAAAAATCCATCATTAATTAATGAATCTGACATTTACCATGATAATTATTGGTATTTATAAAGCATTTTAGTCATATTTAATGTCACATTGCTCAGTCCTGTAACAAGGTACCTTCACGCAAACAGCAGAAGTGAACATCCACATATGCAGTGGGTTATAATGATTCACACAAGGCCTAACACCTTATTGTTGGACTTCAGCCTAATTTACTGTGAAGCTTTAATGTGCCATTTTCCTCAGTCAAATCATATGAGCGGCCACAGGCAGCTGATAACGGGTTGTCATTTTATCCAAAATACCAGCTAATTTCGGTCATCTACATCACTGGTGGTGACTTCCTCGCGGTAATAAAAGGTTTGTAACAAAACAAGTGCGTTTGTAGTTCGTAAATGAAGTCGGGGCTGTCTTTATTTTGAATATATAGTCGCCGAAGCAGCGCAGACAATCCGCTTTTCTCAACTCCTCCTCCTCCTCCCCATCTCATCCATGGAGCAAGAAAGCAACAGGCTGCCGACCAGAGGAAGACAGTGGAGCAGTCAAAATAGTAAACATTTACGTTTAAGAGGACAACAGACGTCAACTGCGTGTATTTACAGTTCTAACACACTCGGTATGAGACGCTTGAAGCTATTTAAATCCCGTCTTTCCTGCTTTAGTCGTGGCCCCACCGCGGCAACAGGCGTCTCACAGTATTTTCCCATGATTAGCGGCCGTGTAGCGAACTAAAGCGACTTTTGCGAACAAAACTCAACTTTGTAATTAACTGCAAAACATCCAGAAACTTTTCAAGAAGCGAAACTTGTCGGAAAATGTCTACTTACATGAGTGAGAAGCCTTTGGTTTCCCGGCGGGCAGGGTCCTAGCCTATCCTCTGTTGTCCTGCGGCTAACGGCGCTCTGACTGGGGCTTAAAGATGGGGCGTAGTGTAACTCGATCCTCCATCCATCTTCAGCGGCTCACACACACACACACGCACACAGAGTGGAACTGGGGCTGAAGCGCCACTTGCTGGCTGCCCTGATAACCAGGCCCGATGTCAAACATGGCTCCCACTTTCAATATCATTAAGGAATACTAAAATCACTCCAACGTGGCTAATTAACACATTTTAAGATGTTTGCTGTTGCCTTAAAGGTACATTATGTAACATTTAGGACGGTTTATTGGAATAAATGTAATCCACTACGCATACATATGTTAGTGCATTAAAATCACGTTGTAGCCTTTTACATATAGCCTATTATATATCTTGCTTTAGGAAAGCCGCCATCTTGTGCTGCCACATTGCTTTAGCATCCTGTTTTCCATTATTACTTCAGTACATTAACGTGGGTGGTGTCTACATAGCATGCCATGACGTCTTTTTATGTGCGATATAATCACACAGATTATTGACGGGAAAAGCAGTTATTTTCGGTGTACTGAATCATTAGGATCAGTTAATTAAAAAGGTTTGTTCACCGAATTGTTCAGTACTCAGTCTGACACTAATCACTGAACTAAAATACGGCTGAACAGGTTGTGATTAGGCTCACGTGACAATCCCTTTCTTTAGGCAGTTCTGTTGCTATTTAACAGACTCCTCTATTAAATATTTTGATTTTAGTCCTTGTTGGAGAACACATATTTCGGGATTTTTAAGTCATTTCAACTGATCTACAGTTGGGTGTCGTCTGGTTTCATTCTTGTGTCGGACATTGTGCTCATGACTCTGTCAAAGAAGACCCTCTCTGTCAATTAGTGGCCGGCAATGGACAAGCAAATGGAAAAGTGCATTTTCATTGATGAACAGCTTAGTGTATCATCCAGTTTGTACATTATTTGTATTTCAAATATAAATTTGATCAAACCAATCAGGGAACAAGAATCTGCATCACATATTGGTCATTGGCTGCCCTGTTGGTGGGGTCCATAGAAAACCCAATATTTGAAAACCTTTTTCACTGCAGACAGTTTGACATGATTTGTAGGGAAACCAAGTGTTACTGATAACATTTATAGTGTTCAGTTCTCAGTGAGCCCAAGGAAGCTCAATGGAATTCAACCTTCATTGATTTACACCTGTGCTTTTCTTATAGCCAGCTGCTCAGATGCTATGAAAAACACCCATTGAGTCAGAACCACAAGCAGACTACTGCTCTATTGGAATATACAGTTTGTCCCTTCATTTTCTGTCCCAAACCTTAATGAAACAGATGTTTTCTTTTTAAAAGCAGCTGCATTTTGTTCATGAAAATCCACAAAAAATATAAACTTATATAGTTGCCCAAAAGCAAAATTCCAAGTTGTTGAAGGTATCACTGTTGTCATTAAATAGGATTTATTGTTGGACTCATAAGAAAACCAGACCAGAATTTTAAATTGAAGTTTCCACAAATATAGCTGCAGGAGATTTAGGCTCTGTGTTAGATTTGTGTTGAGGTTTAATCTCTTTACTCTTTTTTTATATGACTATAGTAGCAATTTGTGAACAAATACATTTGGCAAATCAGGGCCAGTGGTATGTGGAGGTCTTGCAAGAAAAAGACCATAATGAAAGAGGAATGGGCCAAGTGCAACATACGGTTTATCTGTCAACCACATGTTCACTCACTCACTACACTTACTATGCAAGCAAGACATCAATTGTACTCCCACACTCTTATGTACACAGATGATTCTGGCACCCTCACAAGTATGTAACTCGTTAATATACTGTATGTCAGTAATAAACCTTCAAATGTATGGTGTACATTTGATCTCAAATGTTAATACTTTGGCCTAGGCAGCTCTTGGGAAAAATAATTATCTGTCTCTTGCTGATAAGCTCATGCATGACTGCAGACAGCAGTTTTTACATGCTGATTATTTATAATATGGACTGTTACTTCAAATTAAATGTTTTGAATGCCCACTGAAATAGAGGCTGTTGACACCAAAATATTTTTTATTACATCTGCATTGTTATTTAATTTCATTGTAAAGCAAAGGGGATGGCATTTTGTGTTTAGATGAGCATTACCAAGTTGTTTTTCTTTGACCTTTGACCCCAGTCCAGACGTTTTTGCAGTCATGGATCAACACCTCAGAGCACAGCAGGAAGGTCGCCTGGTAAGAAGTCATTTCAGCCAGAGGGAGGGGGATAAAAGCTCCTTTCAGGAAGCTGATACTGACTAAATCCTTTCAACATTTATATCTTCTGCTTTCCTCTTATTCACCCCGTAACTCCCCTCTTACGCTGACAATAAGCCACTTTTATGTGGGAGGTCTGATTCAGCCAAACACTAAAAAAAGAAAAAAATGAAATGAAAGACAATGGAAGAAAAAACATCTCAGCTCAGTGCTCAGCAGCTTCAGTGTTTTGTATTTTTGTACCTGCCTATTACAGGCCTCCAGCTGTAATCTTTGTTTGAGCCCACTTTGTAGCACGAGACACCAAATCTGATAATTGAATACAAATCTTCATTGTGTGTGTTGTTTGAGTACTTCTTACGCCCCTCTTGCTCACTTTCACATTATTCTGAATTTCTTCATTTCATTTGTCCTTTTTATATTGTCCCAATTTATCAAAGTTACGGCAAAGGCTCAATAGCTGGGTTTTAATGCAATTTCTTCTGTGTAAAGTGTTATATAAAAATACATTTTTAATGTGTCTTTTTATAATGATATACTTTCTAACGTTCAATCAGATATGAATGATAAAAACAAGCATTAAGAGCCAATTCAGTGTCCTAATAACACATTAACTTGCATAATAAGCTATTGCACATGATAGCTAAACACACAACCCATTTGTTGATAAATAACAGTCACATTTTAGTTTAGATTAAAAAAGAAAAAGAAATACCAGGTACTATCACTAACGGAAAAGCAGAAAAAAATGACTAAAGTCCTTTTAGTGCTAGAACTGTGTGGAAAAATGCCATAAGTGCACTTTCACTTAATTTTTTCATCCGAAAATGTATTTGACAAAGTTTACCTTTCTGATGACCAGTTTAGTGTATTTACTTATTGAAACAAATCAACTAAAAAGAATCTGCTTCACAGTCATTGGCTGCATTTGTCTCCATGGTTGATCTGGGGCCAGTTAGCTGGTGTGATTATTTGGTAAATGCTTTAAATTGACAGGTCAAAATGTCTTCACCTTGTGCCGGCCTCTTACATTTATATACCTTATCGGATGCTGTTTGATCTTAGGTTCATGTGGAGTCTAATCATGGCGGTGATTATTCAAGGTCACAAACAAAATAAAATGATAACCTCATCTGCTATATGCACGATGTCAGCGCCTGCAGAACACAGGTACTCACTTTCTGATACCATGCTTTATTGGATACCAGCTAGGTGTATGAAGTCATACAGTGTAATAAAGAAATGCCCTGAAGGAATTACAAATTCAACGACTGAGCCATATTGCCAGACTGAAAGCTGACATTGTCTGCCAGCCTTGATTTATTGCCAATAAAGCCATCAACATCGAAACAGCCTTTGAAATTATAACTTCCCAAAAGATGTACAAAGGCTCATAGAAGGAATCAGACATCATCGGTTTATTTTTCCATACAATTGTGAACTCGGTCCTTTCATTATCATTATTGCACTCAGTGAACCTCATTTTCAGTAATGTACACTACTGCATTCATATACTGTCGGGGTCAATGGTATTAAATAGCACAAAACAAAAGAAGAACCTAAGAGTTAGGACTTAAGAGTTTGATGATGCTGTGCCTTGGGGGGAATGGTAGCTTTGTGTCAGTAGGTCTATGGGGTTAGAAGCTTAAACATTGGAAGTGTGGCCCGATAGTCTTGTAGAGGAAAGGTCACATGGGCCATAGTTAATCAATAGGTCTGTTCCTGTTGGGAATGTGAATGTGCTGATGAACTCGAATGCCAGTCTAGTGGATACTCTTGGAGATTTTGGAGACTTGACTGCTTATGTTGGCAACAAATACTTTTGACTTGGACTGTGTGCCCCAAGTGAGGGCAGAGGGTCATCACAATCAGTCAACATCTGCCTCTTGGCATAAATGTGCCCACGTCATGCCATGCCAATCCAGACATGAAAATCAAATCATTTATACCCATTTTCTGATCTATGACTCATTTAAACTGCCTTGTGTAATTCATGATAAAGGTAAAACAATGGCAGACATGTTACAAAATAACAAAAGAAACCCATGGCATAACAACAAGATTAGCAACTGAATCAATGTGGCACTTTGTGTGGTTTATTGAGCCTAGCATGTGTCTATAGGACTAATGGATAGTTTAACACCTCTATTTTAGGTCTTTATAACTTTAAATGTGCATCAGTTGAAAATGAAAGAGTTCTGAGAGCAGTTAAAGCCATATAGACCGGAAGCTCCAATTAACGCTGCGTGTGTGTGTATCTGCGTCATTACCTCGTTTATGAAACCCTAAAGTTTCAGAACAAACACTTCAGCCACTGCTGAGAAAATAGGGTTTTATTGTTTTCCTGGGCTCTGTGAAGCTGATCGGCACTTCCGTAGGTTGATATCGTCATCAGAAATCCTCACCACTCCTCTCACCACCGTAGCGCCTCCTGGTGCGGGCACTAGTCCGGGCACAGCCGGTTGCGTACATTCAACCGCAGAAGAAGAAGAACTACTCTTGTTGTAGCTGCTGAGATGCAGAGCATCCACCGTGCCAGAGGGGGAGCTGTGTATCTGAGAGCTGGCCTACCAATTACGTCACTTCCAGGTACCTGGCCAATCACAGGACAGTGGGAAAGCTCTCATTGGCTGGCCAATCACAACACAGTCCACGTTCTGGGGGTGTGGTTTTTGTCTGAAACAGCGCAGCTGATGAGAGCGTTAGTGAGGAGATATTTTGATCAGCTCGTTTGCAGCGAGTAGGAGGTTTTTGACGATAAAAACAAGTTAATATATGTAAGTAGACCTCCATAACTAACATATATGTGCGATACAAGCATTCAATGTCAACTTTAAATGAAGCACGGACTGTTGGGTGCCACTCAAAGGCAAGGGCCTGTCAATGCAACCTGAGTGGTGGTCGGTGAGGCAAGCAGCAGTGCTGCATAATAGCAGAAAAAAGTCCTTTTATTTTTAAAAGTCTGATGGATTAATGATAACTTCAAAGTTTGGCCACAGTGTGCCCCTTTTTTTTATGGCAGACACTTTGAGTGGTCAGAGTAGAAATAGCACAAGCGAATAACTCCTGACTACTTGGATTAAACAGAGACATCGTTAACATTATCACTAACACCTGTGCTTCTCCACTGCTGTGAAGAAGGCCTATTAAACGGCAAGTATTGGTCACTGCTGAGGAAGAAAAGGTCGGAGATGTTTGATTTACCCAAGGTATGTCTCGCACCTAATTATCGTCTTTTCTTTTCAGACTTCATTATTGATCAGTTTCAAGTCAAAGAGCATTTGTTTGACAATTATTAACATGATTTCAACACAAATAACGCTATCTTTTTTATCTTATTGCTGTGTTCTAGAGGTATAAAATGTGAAAGAAAGGAATAAAAGACTAAGTGGGTTTTACAACTGCTCAGGCAAACAAAGATAGCAGCCTCCTGGAGGCAACAGCGTTTCCAGAAAACCTTTTAGGTGTTTAAGTTTAATTTTAGAGTCACTGTGTCCTGCAACTCTCTGCGCTAAACTTTAAAAACACAGTCAGCAATGCCTGTTGTGATGATCATGAAGTGTCTGTAAAAATGTTTTTAAGTCACTTTGGAGGCAGTGGCTGTCATGCTGTAGGTGTGACAGACTGGAAAATAGTGCATCATGTCAAGAGTCTGTGAGAAATGTTGGCTGTGACGCACATGACTGTCAGCTATATTCGGAGGTTTATGGACGTAATTAATTAATGTCGTCTTGTACCGAGTAAAATTAAAACTAACTCAACAAATGTCGAGTTATCATCAAGTGTGTCAGAGGAAACATGAAAACCTAATTAATCACAGTATAGTTTGATCAGCTATTCAACATTGTAGTTTGTTTTTAAATGCCTTCGGCACCTTTTGTTGTAGCAGATAATAGCTTTCAGTTATGCACTATTCTGTCTTTTTATAGGTCCCTTTTGGTCCTCGCCAACTCCTGAGGAGAATAACCTGCTGCTGGATAAGCTGAATGCCAATCACCAGTTCACCGACTACGTCACCTGTTGCTGATTATGGGTAAGTCGTTTACAGCCTGTTTTCATATGTAAGTCTGCATAAACATGGGATATTAAAAACAATAAATGAGTATAGAGGGTAGTTAGGTTAAGTGGAGTTTCCAAAATGACTATAGAAGGTTTGTCTCTGTATGTTTGCCCTGGATAGTCTGGCATACTGTCCAGGGTGTAGGTGAATCCTATCACAACTGCTATTGTGTGACCCCACAGCCCTGAGTGGTAGATAATGAGTGGATGGATATATATATTTTTTTATCTCTTCCCACATGTAACCACAGCTTTAAATAACATGAATAGCTGTCATTTCGCAAAAATAAACTTTAAGTGTTCAAATTTAGTATGCGACTATTGGAAACTGAAATTCTGAAGTGTGTATTGGGGAAGTCTATTCTCAGTTTCCTTTCTGGTGACTTCTGCTTCAGTTTTGAAGACGTTTTGTCTTGTGGAAAATACAGATACACTGTGGGTATTTTTTTTTTGCGTAAAAGCAGCTTCAAAAACCGTGGTAGACCTTGTCTTTAAATAAATAGACCCAGCGTACTAATTGTCGATTCAGTTCTCGCAAATATTTCTCCACTTTTCCACTCGAGCAAAGACACACGCTACATTTGCGTTCATGAATGGAATGTGTAATCTAGCCTTGCTCCCACACACTCACTGCAGACACTCAGACGTGATCCTGCTCATCCAGTGGAGGAAAGAGCTTTTCATTTTGGTTTATTCAATTACACATTCATTCTGTTCTAAAGTTTGTGTCACAATTCATCTGAGGTGGATGGCAACCCGGTTGCCAATTAAATTATGCAAGCCTCTCTGTAAAGGCTGAATGCAATATGTCTGAGTCATCGTTTGAATGAGATTTAAAAGAGAACTATACCTTGTTCCTAAAAACAAACAAAATGGATCCATAATATCCAGTTTGATTGTACCATCTGAATGATCTGAAATGAGGTTGTTGCCCAACATTTTGTGGCACTGCCTTGTTGAAGAATTTAGGCTGCACTGCCGTGGGTGTTGCTTCGTGAGGTTTCTTGAAGCTGATGTAATACTCGATGTAGGCAGGTGGTCATGCCCACTGACAGTGGGTAGTCATGTGCCTGCGCACACACTCAATTTAAGCATGGGCAACTCTTAAAAGAATGACACTGACAAAGCGGTAATGCCACATTTTAAATGCATCGTGAAACAGAGCTACAGCATCACAGTCTAAGGGCCTTCCTCTGACCTTGGTCGTACATGACCTTGGTTTTAGAAGTAAAATCATCACATTTTGGACTACAATCAGTACCACATCTTGGCATTTTATTTTCTCCATTATGCCTCAGCCAGATGCAGTTTTTCAGCGTTTGTAATTTGTTCAAATGCTAAAAACAGCATATGTTTAGGCTTCTGTGATAAGGTAGTAAGTTAGGATTCTTGTCTGTCTTTTGGGAACAAAAGCAGAAGCCAGCTGACATTATGAGTGTTAAAAAACAGGAGATCATCAGTTTGCATTTCCTTTTGGCAGTCAATTTGAGAAGTGATCTATTAATTGTTGATCCTTGTTATTTTTTGCTGATTAAATTTCCCAATTTTAGCAATCACAGTACTTTTTTTTATAGAAACACACACCTGCACAATTTAGAAGATTCTTAAAATTGTTGGCAATTCTTTTGATAATCAGTACTAGTAATAGCCAGATAGCTCAGTTATGTTAACACATGTGCCCCTGTTGGGCAAAGGGCCCAGGTTCAATTCTGTGGGGTTTGTTTTGCTGCATGTCTTTCTTTTCTCTCTTTCATGCTTAAATGTCCTGTCCAATAGTGGAAAAAAAGTACAATAATATTATAATAATAGTAACATAAGAATTGATTCATTGTTGCAGCCCCAAAAGTAAAGTAAAATGATAGAATTGCTGCCTTTGTGTGGCTTCAAAACATGATTTTGATAAAAAAAAAAAAAAACATTCATTGTTCAGCCCCATTTAATACCAACTAACACATGTTCAATTTGGTGTATTGTTTTAGTGCAGTTGAACAAACATGTCACATTTTGTCATGTGGACCCACACATAAACAGCTGGAGAAGTGTCTATTGAATAGTCACCTGAAGCACTGCTGCATGTGCTCATGTCAGAACTAAGCTTGCTAGCATGGATGAACATGGAGAATGGCCTCCGCATTATTAGATTCACATTGCAAAACAACTGTCCCCAAAAGCCTTATATTTCCTCAACAGCTTTTTATTTGGCAACAGCAGGTGAGAAGCTGTACAGAGGTTTTATTGTGTCGTGCATCACTTTATGGTGTTCAATTATGTCTGTGTCTCAGGTGCTTAACTCTGTATTTAGTAAATCCATCGTTGGCAGCTGGAAGTTTTGCATTAGTGTATTACACACACAATTATACATGTTGCCATGGAACGGATATGCCGATGCTGACAAGGAAATCAACAATGAAATTAGCCTGTTAAGCTTAAACTACTTGACTTGATGTTAAGAATAGTTAAATACAATTACACAAATACACAATAGTGTGTTCTTTGAAAAGTAAATCCTTTAAAAGACTGCTGTATTAAAAGCAAGACAGTGAGACTAAATGCATTCTAATTTAGCTAGATTAGTATGTGCTATATGCAGATTTCATGTATTACGGCATCTGTGTTGAAATCTTTGATTCAATTGATGCCTAATTGGTTTTAAACCTCCAGTATCTAACTTCATCAGCAGAAATAAGCCGAATATTATACATACATTTGAAAGTTTATTAAACCTCACATTTCCTCCTTCAGCAGATGTGCAGCAACACTGGCCTTCACAAAAACATGGAATATGAGCTTGTCTCAGCCTACTACTGACAGAAATACTGTATCTGGCTCATTGCTCCCTGAAATAAGCAGCTGATTTGTTTTCCATGTGTTGGGTCAGATGATGTACAATGTGTTGGGTCAGATGATGTTTTTGGAGCTGTACCACTGACAGCTGATGTTATCTCATTCTTGGGGACAGTTAGTGTTTCGATTAACATGACAAAATGAAATATCTGCCAGCATTAAGCATGAAACAAATCCCCTTATTGATGCATTTGCTCAATAATAGAATAAAAGGTATGTTTATGTTGCTGATGGGTACACTTTATTAGCATAAAAACCTAACATTTCACACAGCTTCTTTGTCGTTTGGAAAGTTTGTCTTGTGAAAGTATTTTGTTTGCTTTATAGCAGTGCCAGAAAAAAAACGACAAGCCCTGAGAAGAAATGCTGTCTAGTTTGAGTCATTCCTTTTCAGAAGGCCACAGTACATGCAGTTCAGGGATGTTTCCCAGTGCTGCTATGATTTGCTTTTTTCTGCAATGAAATGAGATAGCTGGTCCAACTTCCTTTCACTGTCTTAAAGTACTTTGCCTTTGCAACGGAGGGTGTGGAAAAGCTGTTCGTCCTTTAACCATGAAGCATATTCAGGGAACTGATTCAATTCTGACTCCTATTCTTTTAGTCCGTTGGCATATGCATCTCCACTGACGGTGTGATATTCACATTACTGCTATTTTGCAGACTGAGACTCTTATTTTGTAGTCCCTGTGTATCCTTGGCTGCAGCATAGTGCATGGCACTTAAGGTGTCGCTTTGAAGCTACCTGGTTTATGCAAGCGTAATGGCAGGCAGCTTTGGTCAGTGCTCCACCTGGAGAAATCCATTTGCATCGGAACTGCATGGAAAGCAGTGCCAGGGAGAGATAACGCTGCATCTTTTCTTACTGAGGCAGCCAGTTATTTTTCATCAGGGCGTTCAGGAGTTCAAGGTGTTTCTCAGACAGGAAACAAGAGCAAAAATGTGCCTCACCATGTCTGTGCTAGCATGGGCTCATTAGCAGAGCTCCGTGCGAAGGATTGAGTGATTACTTGTTATTGTTTGATTGTAATTAGGATTATTAAAGTGATTAATTGGCCATCGGATGATTGAGAGGGTGAACGCAGACTTGGCTCCAGCTGGAAGTGTGCTGCAGCTGGTGCAGCTAGTGCAAAGGTCACTCCAGGTAAGGATAATGTATTTAACAATTTCAATTGCTATTTGCTATTTTATTTTTAATACAATTTTGTTAATTTCCACATACCTTTCATGCCAGTCCCTGCTAAAAGGGGGGGGGAAAGGCAGTCAAAGAAGCAGCTGGAGTTATAAGATACAGCAGCCTCCAGCAAACAGATTTGTATGAACAATTGGCTTCCAGCAAGAAAAGGCACCATTAACTGGTAAAACTTAAAAACCAGATGCTGTCACATCTCATGCAAGCAAGCCGCTCCCCCAGAGAACACAGTTTATGAATGAAATAACTTTTTTACATCTGCAAACATTATAATTTAGCATGCTTGGCGGCATTTCATCTGCCACACCTATAACTGTCCTCATCAGCTCAAATCTCCAGGCTGCAGTTCCTTTAATTGAACTATTGATGGACAACTTGAAATGTTTTAATCAGGTCGTTGATTTTACATTGATTTCACAGGCGCACAGACGGAATGTAATATTATATTTCAACGTTGGTCTTTTTTTTTTTGTTTTGCCAGCAAAGGCAAGACTCACTATAGGTTCAGAGGGGCTTTGGTTTGTGGCATGTTATCCAGTGTTTGCTGCTAGGTGGAGCCCGAGTATACGGCGAGAGCGGCAGTCCACATCCGAGTTTTTGCTCTCACCTTTCACTGGCTCTCCAAGCCCTCGGTCTCCATACAGAATTACTCCCAGCCAGTGCGCACTGTTGGTCTGTCACTGTCGCGGAGAGCCGAACAACTTAGGTTCTTCTCTTCCCTCACGTTACCCTCCGTCTTTAAAATTCCTCAGGATACTCTTCTTTTTTTGAGTGCGTGAGTGTGTGCGGTGAAGGCTGCTGACGGGACGTGATGTAGCCCCCGCACAGAAGGACGCCTTGTGCCATTAAAGGGATGTAAGGGACAGCAGCAGCCGTGGATATAACACGAGGAACCTGCCGTTTCAGTCGCGACATCACCTCGGATTGTGGACGCACAGCAAATTGAGCCCGAGCGTGTTTGTTTCCCCCCCCCCCTTTTTTTTATTACAAGGATATTGAACGCAGCGACACGAGACAACAGTTTGGATCCGTTGTTGTCTCTCCTCGAGCCCTTTCGTCAAGTCTGTTCCTCGCGCACAGTGCGTAAGGACGGTGTCCAGCCGTGTACAGACACTTGAGAGAGAAAACGTACTTTGGATGAAAGGACGTGACATATATCCTCCTTTTCTCCAGTGATTTCTAAACCCGCGGTGAGTCAATAAGATGCACATGCTCGTTTGTTTGTGCGCAAATATGATGTTGGATTGAGCACAGTGCACATGAATGAATGAATGGAGCCCTGCAGCAGTGAGCTCGGTAATGTCAGTCGTGGCATTCGCTCCGCTCTTAATTACTTTAACCGGGCTGTCGATGTGTTCAGGTGTAATCAGCGCCCATCAACGTGCAACATATTGATAGCCAATATGAAAATGTCCATTTCCCGTTGGACGGATGCTCTCCGGTCCTTTGTGCTTCTGAGTTGGATTTCATTTCATTAGTGAATAAATGCAATTGTCTGCTCTAACATAGGTTTTGCAGAGAAGTTGCCAGTGTAATGCAAGTTCTATTATTTTGGAGTTATGCAGGAGATATGATTTTTGATCGGCAACCCTCATTTCCCTGTGATAAAAAAAAAAATGACCCGGTAGAATGTGAAGCATAATGTGTGCCTGTCAAATTAAGACATGTACCAATAAAGGCCTTTTTTTTTGTTCTGGTGCAGTTTGTCCAAAGTGGACAGTGGATGCAGCGGTGTGAGTGTAGGATATGCATTTTTTATAATAGACTGACTGTGTGTAAAGAATAAAAAATATTTCAGTTACCAGATGATATTTGTCCTCAATACCTCCCTTCTCCAAATTGACTCATTTTAAATTTCTAGCTCTCAGCTTTGTGCGTAATAGTGTTTTTAAAAAAAACAAACTGCACACAATAGAGAAAGAGAAAAGCTTGATAATGGTTACTTGTGCTGAGGCACACGTGAGGGAAGTGCAGGGTTTAGTGGCCACTGTACCGAATGCTTTGGTGTGAGGACAATACACTGTCTTTAAACATCAAACTCAAAGTGGAACATATAGAGAAACCTATTGCGTTGAGTCACATCTGAAGTTTGCCCTTCTTTTCCAGTCAGTCACTTGAAATATGGTTCAGTCTCGCCCTGAATGTAGTGTAACAACCGTGCATCTCATTCATGAGCAGTTTCTTCACCAGGCTACGTCCTCTCGTCTTTCCACAGCGTGAATTGTATTTGTCGCCATTTCAAAAATGTATGAACATTCTTGTTTGTTGTAGCCTCATCTGACAATTGGGCTGTGTTCATTATGTCCAGGACTGCAGTGCCATCTGTCACATAATCTGCATTGGTGCAAGTGCCCTCAAGCAGATGACACACACAGTTTATTTTACCAGCAGTGGAAACCTTGACTTCCTTCTCTGGGGGAACTCAAGGGGACATTTGATGCTTTCTGACTAAATGGTTATGTCAACCTGCACTTTGTTTTCCTGTCTCATCCATTTTGATTCAGCTAAACGCCGCTCCTTGTGGAATACAATGCAGGTTGCATTTATTTTTAAGGCAGTTGAACTCGGCATCCGGTGTCATATCTGATGGGATGGAGCTGTGTGAAAGTAATTGTAATCTTGCTTTTCTTGAAGCTGTTGTTTTCTTGCAGTCCATTATAAGCCACTGCTTTACATATTGATGGAATTGGT